>NW_006300032.1:5170978-5181159 GCF_000327345.1 Myotis davidii | reverse complement strand
GCGGCGAGAGAGGATTGGAGGATTGCAAGCACCACATCTTAGTAAGCTTTATATGCAATGCTAAGGAGTTAGGACTTTATTTTGAGATTGTGATGCACCATTGAAGTGTTATAAGTACAGGGATACCAAGCTCCAGCTTGTGTTTTAGGAAGCTCTTCTACACTGCAGTTTGGAGGATTCCATGGGGTTGGACTGGCAGCAGGAGGCCGGTTAGGAGGTGGAGGCACTTCTCCAGGGAAGGATCTAGGTCTACTGAGCTAGGAAATGACAATGCAGACCATTAGTAAGCAAATGGAAGTGAGAGTTAAAGCGGGTTCCCTTCTACTTCCCTCTAGTAAACACAAGACTCTGACAATGCTAGCATGAAACTGAAGAACTGCATTTCAAGTCTCTGAAGTTCCTACAATAATAGATCGTGAGCATCGAATGATGGTGAAAACCACACCAGTTGCCAGAGAAGTGATGTGATGTAATGGAAAGAGAATGTCACATGTCATCAACTGATGTGGGCCTTTCTATCTGTGTGGCCATGGGGAAGTGACTTAATCTTTCTGATGCCCAGTACCCCTGTTAGTAAAGTAAGGTTAAGGACACTTGCATTCCTGAGTCGTGAGACACAAGGGAGAAAAAAAAATCATCAGACATTTTCTAAATGAAGTGCTATGAAAATGCCACTTGTGCTAGCAGATTATAATCAAATAAGGGGTAATTACTACTGTAAGTCAGCATTTACTAAGAGGTGAAGAGGTATTTGAAGAAAGCAATCTGAGCAATTCATAGTAGCTGGGTAAGCACCGTGGATCACATGGAAGTACAGCTGGCTCTGGAAAATATGTAGAATTTAGTTCAGTGTGGGGTCAGGGTGCTAGGTGAACAAAAGGAGGACTTTCCAGGCAGAAGAATGGTTAGAGTGAAGAGATGGAGGCCCAGGTGGGGAGTTGTGTCAAAGAGTGCAGGGGAGAAGATGAAGTATGCTAGATGTGTCCAGGATGGGGAGGGCTTTGAAAACTATCCAAAGTGGTCAATTGGCATAAAGTAAAACCTATAAAAAGTAGGGTCCCTAACATTATTACACTCTGGCTCCGTAAGCCACCAGGGCACCAGGGGTGTGTGTGGAGAGGCGGGGAGGGGCAGTGTCCGAATAGGAAAGAAGATTTTCAATCTGGACTATTCAATGTTTGGATATGTCTGCTTATTCTAGTTTCAAAGTAAGAATTAGGCTACTTCCTTCAGACAGGGTTTTAGAGCCTCTGGAAGCTTTTCCAATCCCTGTGAGGTTCCTTTTTTAGCCCTCCCCTGAGGTAGGTGGGGATGAACAATATACTTTAAATGAAAGGATAATATTAGCTATTCTCAAGAGGGTCTCAACATCTCAGTTCTTCACAAAATAAAATGCTCTTTTATTCAGGAAAAGAAAATATATCAAGAAGGCCAATGAGGCCAGAGGGCCACAAAATAGTAGCTCTTGGAGACAGTAAACAAGTTCACTGCTACAAAGAAGGAGCCTGGCCTCGCAGTCAAGTTTGCCACTTCCATCGATGAGGCCCCTCCACTCTCACTGCCTGTTTCCACAGGAAAACCTCCTACTGTGGAAAACTTGTCCATCTGGCTAAGTGCTGTGATTTTTTTGTGGGGAAGTCGAGGAAGTGAAAGACAGGAAAGAGCAGATGTGGAGAGAAAAGTCAAGAGGCTCTATAATAAAAAGTTCAGTCAAAAGACAATGATGGGCTCTGCTGGTGTGGCTCAATGGTAGAGCATCGACCTAAGAACCAGGAGGTCCCAGTTCAATTCCCGGTCAGGGCACATGCCCAGGTTGCGGGCTTGATACCCAGTTTGGGGTATGCAGGAGGCAGCCGATCAATAATTCCCTGTCAGCATTGATGTTTCTCTTTCTCTCCCTTCCTCTCTGAAATCAATTAAAAAATATAAATAAAAAGACAATGATGGTTTGCACCAAGGCCCTGGAGATCAATAGAAGGGGATTTTTTTTTTTTTAAAAAAACCTGTTTTAGAGATAAACTCAGTAAGATGGGTCAATGGATTGCATTGATGTTGGAAGAAAAGAAAGAAGGATATTTGTAGGTTTCTGGTTCAAACAAATTAGTAAATGACCGTTTTATTTATTAAGCTGGGGGAAACTGGAGAAAACAATGCCAGGTAGGGAGGAAAAACAGTGCTCAATTTTGGACGCGATGGGTTCAAGGTGTCTGTGAGACATCTGAAGGGGAAAATTAAGTAGACAACGGGGAATAGGCATCTGGCATTCAGAGAACTGATGAATTTATGGAAGTTGTACGGATTGTATTTAAAGTGTGGGAATGAATGGGTTTGTGTGTTGCTGGGGAGGAGGCAGTGTCTGGGAAAGTGAGAAAGGTGGGGAGCCAGAGTAAGAGGGAAAAGAGAGAAAGAGATGGTGGGGGGATGGGGTTCATTAGTGGGCTTGAGCCTCAGACACTCCTCTAATGGAGGCAGAAGAGAGCAGAAGCCTGAAAGGAAACTGTCCAATAGCCCAGAGGTGGGAGAGCCTGGGGAGTCTTGTGCCCCAGAAACCACACTGAGTTTCCATGGTGGGAGTGGTCCCCCGAGGAGGCAGGCAAAAAAGTGAATCCTGAGGGGGGAAAAAGTGGATTTTTCACTAAATTTTGAGTATTTTGTCATGAAGCAATAGATAACAAATTTAGTGCAGTTGATACAATTTGGAAAAATCGACTAGATTTTGGTGGGACTAACTGAAAGCATTCTTATACTTTTTACTTTGAGTCCAAGTGGCTTATGTTGTCTATCTGAGATAATAAGCCTACAGGTTAAAAGTTAGCTCTGCTGCAGCAGTTAATTTCATCTGGTCTGAAATAAGCATTTTCAAGAAGAAAAGCTAGTAGAGAAGCACTCCATACTTTAGAACTACACTTTTTCTGTGTGTACTGGTTATCGTCATGGTAATGCATTAGTATAGTGATGAACTACTTTTAATATCTGCAACTAGACCTTCATAGTTGCTCTTTGCTTTTTTAACTAAATGCCTTTTACATTATTTTTAAAAACATCAGAAGCAGTTTACAATGAGATACACATTAACAACAGTGAATAGCACAAGATTAAAACCAAATTCAGCAACTGAGAGTTATTTCTAATGATGTGTCTAATTCGTTCACTAAATTTCCCTTTAAATTTAGCTTTGTGTTCCCTGGCAACTGAGACAGATGTGTGGGATTATATCAGGCTAAATGTAATTTCCTTCAGAAAAAAAAAAAGCCTTTAAAGAGGAATTTATTATGTGGATCTTTTCATGAGGGACAGTAAATGATACAAAACAATGGCTTCAATAAAGGTCTCATTCTCATTTAGAATACAAAAGTTCCTCCCACATGGAGTCTTAGCAGATGCCCCTGTTTAAAACAAAACAGAACAAAATATAAAGGACTTTTAATTTTTATGTGGGATTTTAGATCAACTCCCTTTCACTATCCCTCCTAAATCAGATTTTCATAATTTCCTCTTTTTATTTGTTTCAACAAGAATTTACTGATGACCTCCAGGAGTTTGACCCTGGGGTGTAAATGTACAGAAAAGCTCCTGTCCTCATAAAGACCATAGTTTTAAAGGATATCGATTAATGTTAAGGACATTAATTAAAGGCCTATAGCAATATGTGATTATAGATTGGCTGGTGCCATAAAGAAAAGTACAAGGACCTATAAAGAGTGTATAACAAGAAGATGTGATCCAAGTCCCTAGGGATGAGGTAGCTGGGGAGAATAAAGAAAAATGTAATTTCTCATACCCCCACTCCTATCATAATGCCTGTCACATGTAGGCGCTCAATTCATGTTGGCTGTTCATGCTGCAAAAAAAAAAAGAAAGAAAAAAAAAAGGGAAGGGGTGGAGTTTCAACACTAATTCTGAACCTGCTGTTTAAAAGTTAATGACTTTAGGAAGGAAGGTACTGATAACTTCATTGCTCTATCTTTTGGAAAAGAATGAAGTGTATCACACAAGAACTGACTGTCAAGATATCAGATGAAAAAAATTACACATTCTGAAATTCCATCTGAATGAGGTCAGGTCTCAAGAGTTACTCTTGACTGCCTGATTTAAGGTGTGGGCCCTTTTACGTAAAAGCTGGCTAATAGACAAATAGATATGACTACTTCATCAAAACTGATAACTAAGGCCCTGAATACAATAAGTGCCGGCTCCTACTTCTTACTATGTAACAGTTAATCTTTGAGGGCAAGTAGTTAGGAGAAAGCAAATTTTTTTTTGTATGTTCTCTATTTATGCTCTTTAGAGAACTTCTTTTACAGGTTGTTATTAGTTGCAAGCTCTTAAGTGCTACATTAGACATCTCATCAATGTAGCTCCTAAGGCTTCATTATATAACATTGAGCAGCAATCTTTTTCCCAATTACTATTCACTTTCCCTTGAACCACATTACCATTTTTAACATTCCCTTGCCTGCCAAACCTCTGTCTTACCTGCTATTCTGCAGTGTTACAGATTTTCTGCAATAATGTTTCCCAGAACTTCAAAATTTTTAACAAAGTAAAAAATACTACCTTAGAGCCCATTCTCTTGGGGATGCTCCATTTCAAATAGAAATGGGCTTCAATGGCAAGGATAAACCTTTGTTAATAGTTAAATTGCGTCCACCCCCAAATTTATATGCATTTGACCCTTGAACAAGACAGGATAAAAAATCCAAGTATAACTTTTGACCCCTTCTCCCCAAACTTTATTTTTTTATTATTGTTATTTTTAAAAAATGTATTTTTGTTTATTTCAGAAAGAGGAAGGGAGGGGGGAGATAGAAACATCAATGATGATAGAAAACCATTGATCAGCTGCCTCCTTCATCCCCCCTACTGGAGACTGAGCCCACAACCCAGGCATGTGGCCTGACTGGGTATTGACTCGTGACCTCTTGGTTCATAGGTCAACACACAACCACTGAACCACATTGCCTGAGCAATACTCACAGTTTTCTTTCTTATGATTTTTTTTTTCTGTATATAAACCAAATTAGTACTGGTCTAAAAAGATTCTGGGTTAAAAGGAAATATGGTCTTTTTCAGAAAAGATTATATTTGTGAGTAATAAACATTGAAAAAATATTTATACCCAATGAACCTCCCCCTCCCTTGGCATATTTTTATGTTGATCTTATAAAGACTTGAGTCTTAAAATGTTTTAACAGTTTTGGGAACCTTTTCACCTTGCTATTCCTAGAAACAAAAATCTTTGAATGGCCAAGGGGTTCTATATTGGGCGGTTTCACTCTAACAGACTCAGGTGGTAAGATGTTCCTGAAGCCACTGGGTTAGAAAAAACACAAGCTCTCCGTTTTCTAAGGAGTAAGAGTCTGGGGGTATTTCACTTCAGGATTTTCTCTGTTTTGCCTTAATGTGAGCTTATCGTCCAGAGATGGGGTGGGGAGGGGGGCTGAGCGAGAGACAGAGAGAGAGAGAGAGAGAGAATGGGGAGGGGAGATATCAAAAAGAAGAGAGGAAGGAAAAAAGGACAGAACCATATGATCAGTCATTCCCCAAGCAAATGGCATTTTGGGTGAATTCCCTGACCTAGGAAGGGAAAAGAAACCAAGGTGACCCCAATGCTATAAAAATAGCTAAGTGGACTCTTCCCAGGAAACTGTCCCAGCAGGCTCTGGAAAGCAAATAGAGGAGTTTTGGCATCCTGCACTACCAAAGGGAAGATTCTCCTCCTGCCCTAGTTACAGCCGTGCCTTTTATTTTTTTCTGCTGTAAATACTTACAAAATTGTTATAGAATGTTGTGAATAAATAGGTGTGAAGGTAAACAAACTCTAACAGTAATCCTTTCTCCAACTGTCGGAGCAGTTGCATGAGGAAGCCAACGTGGTCCCTAATGTGACTTGCTGTTTGCTTTTGTCCTCCTCCTGCCTCCTTCTCCTCTTCCTTCTACACATAATCTTCTAAAATTGCCAGCTGCACTGTGCGGTCAGTCTGCCAAAGAAGCCTGGCCACTTGCTGGGTATGCCTGCTCTTAGACCAAGGGCAAGAACAGGCGGCTACAAATGCCCTTCTAACTTGGGGGCCAGGAGGGTGCCCTGAGGCTAAGGGCCAGAGAGTTTGCCTTCCCAATGGGAAGAACTTGGAGAGATCCAAGTGCTTATTCCCTTTGCCCTGTGAACTTAACTTTCTTAATCCCCATAGAAGGAATAAAAGTCTTCGTCCCCGTGTTGGTGTGGAGCCAGCAATTCCACACTCAGACAAGCTGACCAGCTAGGAACTGAGTCTTGAGTCGGCAGGCAGGAAACAGCATTCCACTGGCAAGTCTGGAGTTCTGGCCTGATCTGCCGGTGCTAAGATTGCTGATATTTACTATTTAACGTTTTGAGCTTGCTTCTAAAGGAAGTAACTGGTTTGCATTTAAAGAAAACACCACACTTTAAAATATGCTTTCACATCTGTCTGTAGCTTGACCTAAATTTCTAATTAAACTTTTCTATTGACCCATTTCTAATTGCCATTCTAACACTTATGCTTTTCTAATCAGAAATCTCCAATTGAGGACATGTATTTTAATGGCCTCCCTACCTTCCTCCATTTTAGATTTGCTTTGTCTTGGTAAGCATTGACAAAGCAAAGCATTGACAAAGCATCAAATATGGGTGAGCTCAGGCTATATCTTACTCCTGCGTTATATATGAAACCAATATGTCAACACCAGTTCTTAAAAAAAACAACATAGAACTTTCAAAGAACTCTGCTACAATTTTCACTCAAAACATGTCCCAGGTACTACAGCAGAATGAGAGCCTACCTCAGACAGCTTTCTTGAGAACTGCATAGGTGACAGAAGAGCTACTGCCTGGGAATGGCTTCTCACCAGTGTTCCCAAGCAGAGCCAACCCTAGCCAGACAAGGTCACCCTGCTCTGTCCATCCAAACCCTCTGAGTCTTAGTGGTGGAAGTGGAAAAAGCATCTGGAGTTCAAACTTTTTCATACTCAGTGGCTCCTAAGACCATGTTGAAAATGAGGGGAAATAATCATTGGAAAGATGTTTTTAGAACTCTAGGTAGAATACATAATGCAGAGCTGTATAGTATTGAAGTCAATGATTTGTATTAATATAAAGCAAAAAGAGATGAATTAATCAATATTATGTCTGTCTTGCTTGGCCTAACAGGAAACACATTATCGTGAAGTTGTGATATGGGCGTTGGGTGAGCAAACAAGCTAAGGTCAAAGTCCCCTAAGTACTTGCCAGCTATTAAGAACAGTGACATTTGTCTTTGAATCAGATTTATTTTATTTTTCAAAGTCTTTCTTTATATATAATCCATATCCTTACATCGAGAGAACTAAAATGCATTAGATCCCTAAGCCATTTATTTGTTTCAAGAAGGAAGAAGGGAGAGGAGGAAGACAAGACAATGACTTAGGGACAAGTACAATCATTCATTCATTCATTCATTTAATTCATACTTTCACTTAACAAATGGGGTTTGACAAGTATGGGATACAAGTGGACAAGGGAACAGGGCATCTCTGTCCTCAAGGACTCCAGCAGCTAGCACATGGCCCCAGTCACACTGCACTGCAATATCAGAACTGTTGACTCACCTGTAGCTCCCACAGGTGTGCTGTGCCATTGGAGCACATACAGGAGGGACTCAGCTCAGATTTTAGCTACTTCTGAAGAAAGCACAGTATAAGCTATTGAAGTAGCCACCATGGTTCCAGAAAGTATGATCAACTCTATCTTGGAGAACTCTAAGGCTTCTGATTTGTTGGGAAGCATTGTTACTGCCTCAGGAGTCCTCGGAAAATGTATCTCTCCATAGCTGTAGCTACCACCCTCAGTCCCCTCTGGATCATCTTCACAGCTAGTTTCCAGTGGTGAGAGCCAGCCCTGCTCCTGCGTTAGCATCATAGAAGTTCACTCCCATGATGCAAATGTGAAGATTAGTGGTGCCAAAGCTGACCGCCTGAGTTTGAATTCTGGCTCTATGGATTCTGGCTCTCCCTAGCACTATGACCTTGGACCACTTAACGTCTCTGGCCCTCAGTTTCTTTGTCTGTAAGATGGGCATAATGCAGTGATTATGAGGGTTACACTAGTAAAGTACTTTGAACACTGACTGACCTTCAGTAAACACTCAATAAATTGTAGAGCCTCAGAAAAGACGTGGAGGATTTCACATAAGTAAAGGACCTTTGTTATCATTCCATTTCAGATGCTTTTAAGCAGACATAATAGAACAGAAAGGAAAAATAAAATGCAAAGTCACGCTACTGTTCATGGGACAGCTATGGAAAATCACCACTTCAGAGAGCTTTGTTTCATGTCTCAGCTCTGTCAGAGTGAACGTCATAACCAGGCTGAAAACCTGTGCGTGCTTCCCCATCATGTTTAGAGAAAGGAGGAAGCTGGAGGCAGTCATACCTTTTCACTTCCCTCTGACCAAGCGGGATTGTATAACGTTAACAGGCAGGATAGTGGTTAAGAATATGGCCTCTGAAGCTGGGCGCTTTGATTTAAACCCCGACTCTGCAACTAACTAACTGTGCGAATTAGGGCTGGTTCCTCCACCTGATACATCTGTGAAATCAGGACAACAATAATATCTACCTTCGTGGGTTTTGGTTTTTTGTTTGTGAGAATTTAAATAAATAATATACTTAAGCCTCTTAGAACAGTGCCTAGGAATATTAGTGCAATACAAGTGATTGTTATTAGGAAATTTATTGTCATTAAAGAATAATACAAAGAATTGTTCACAAAATCATAAAATACCACCTCAAGACAGAAGTGTCTTCCTGAAGTTGTGGTCACTATGCAATTAGCTCTATGAAGACAGGAACTGTACTTTCTTTCTTCTTTTTGTTAAAAAAAATGCATAAGGCATTTTTTTTTTGAGAGCAGAATGAAGAGCAAAGCACATCAGATCTGGAAGGGAGGTCCAATGAGAGGATTTCTGAGGTTCATTCCAAATCCAAAATTCTATGTGGCTAGATGCCCTTTGACATTCTACAAAAGCTAATGCAATTACGGCTGTAGAAGTCTTTTTTACCTACTGTGTTTACAAAATGGATGATCAAGTTGAAGAGAATGTCATTTGTTTGTGTTTTCTGAGTTACCGTGCAAGAATCTGAATCACAAACAAATATTTTTTTTTAATATATTTTATTGATTTTTTACAGAGAGGAAGAGAGAGAGATAGAGAGTTAGAAACATCGATGAGAGAGAAACATCGACCAGCTGCCTCCTGCACATCTCCTACTGGGGATGTGCCCACAACCCAGGTACATGCCCTTGACCGGAATCGAACCTGCGACCTTTCAGTCCACAAGCCGACGCTCTATCCACTGAGCCAAACCGGTTTCGGCACAAACAAATCTTTAAACCCATGAAAGTAAATTATTTGTAGCACAACTGATGACTTTTAAAGCCCTTGGATTGTGACACTAAAACTGTTAAGGACATTTCCCCGTTCATCTGAAATGATTTTTTAGAGACTCTAGGAATAAAACATAATCCATAGGTATCCAGTGCTTATTAATGCATTAGAGAATGAAAGTAGAGCTCTTACCGAGTTTAGCTTAGCAATTCTCAACTATACGAAAATAAGCTGATTTAGTTGAGCTTTTAAGACATGAAGGTGGAAAGCACGAGGCTTTGGGGGAACAAGTACCAGGACTGCATTGCTTCAGACTGTGTCCCTGTATGCCAGGTTCTCCAGAGCTGCCTGGCCATGGTCATTGTCACAGTCACTACTAGGGCTAAAAGCAGTGTCAGAGGCTTGTCTGCCTTCACAGGTCTGATAAGCTAGGTAGTGGCACAAGAATTTTAATCGGGGGAAAAACAAGATTCTGTTATGGAAAAAAGGAAGAGAGGGTGATTTGAAATAAAAGTCTGGATTAAGAATATGGGTTTTGGCCAAAACCGGTTTGGCTCAGTGGATAGAGCATCGGCCTGCGGACTGAAGGGTCCCAGGTTCGATTCCGGTCAGGGGCATGTACCTGGGTTGCGGGCACATCCCCAGTGGGGAGTGTGCAGGAGGCAGCTGGTCGATGTTTCTCTCTCATCGATGTTTCTAACTCTCTATCTCTCTCCTTTCCTCTCTGTAAAAAATCAATAAACTATATTAAAAAAAAAAGAATATGGGTTTTGGATCAAACAAGGTTTAAATGTTAGC
>NW_006300032.1:5163179-5170819 GCF_000327345.1 Myotis davidii | reverse complement strand
CTCTTTCCCAAAGGATAAGAGATCCATTTTTTTTATAGCTGCATAGTATTCCATAACTTTTTTATTCATTCGTCTACTGATGGGCACTTGAGCTGTTTCCAAATCTTAGCTATTGTAAACAACGCTGCCATGAACATAGGTGTACATATATTCTTTCTGATTGTTTTTTTTAAGGATATATTCCTAGAAGTTCCATTTTTAATTTTTTGAGGAAACTCCGTACTATTTTCCATAGTGGCTGCACCAATCTGCATTCCTACCAGCAATGAACTCGTGTTCCCTTTTCTCCACATCCTTACTTCACATGATCTCACTTATTTGTGGAATCTAATGAACAAAATGAATTGACTAATAAAATAAGACCCAAAGCAGGGAGGCATGGAACAGAATGACATACCTCAATGTGGGGTTGGGGGGACGAGAAGAGATAAACCAAAGAACTTATATACTTATATGCATAGCCCATGGACACGGCAATAGGATAGTGAAGACCTGGGGTGGGGGAGGGGCTTGGAGGAGAGGGGGGAGGGGAGAAAAGGGGAGATATCTGTAATACTATAACAATTAAAAATACATTAAAATAAATATAATTTATATATATAAAAATAAAATGTTAGCTCTGCTACTTTTTAGCTACATGACCTTGCTCTGGTTGTTTAAAGTCACTAAGCCACACTCTTCACATACAATTATTTCTTCCTACTTCATAAGGTTTCTGTGAAGATTAAATAAATAATACATGCAAAGCACTTGGCCCATGATGTCTAACACAGAATAAGCACTCAATAAATGAATGGTAGCGTCACCCACTCTCCTAAATGAATGACAGGGGCAGATAGATAGTTCATATTCTCTTTGGGTGAGCTTCTCATGTTCCCTCTGGAATGTCTCAGAGGCATAGGAAGCACTATCTAAGCTTTCTGTAATCAAAATTTGGGTTCAAACCTCAGTCTTTTTAGTAAGTCCTAAAAAAGCTATGATTCCCCCCTCCCCCCCACCAAGATCCATTCACAGTTTTATGTGGGCACTGAACAAAGGGTTCATTTTGTAAGACTGTCCAGCTAGGTTAAAAATAAAATATGCAGAAATGTGTGTAACTTTAGCAATGAAATGTAGGAAAAATGGATTCTTCTTAGCTGAAAACAAAGGCATCCTAGAATGTGGTGAGTATGTAAGTTCACAGACAAGGTCTGGAAAGCAAGGGCACCAACATGGTAACAGCAGTTACCTCTGGGGAAGGAAGGAAGATCAGGAGGAAGATTGGTATTGTCTTAACAGCTATTTACATATTATTTGTGTAACTAAAAGCCAAAGCAAACAAACAAAAAAGCAAAACCCAAAACAAAGTAATGTTTCAAACTGAACCAGTAGACAAAAATCGAGGAATTTATCCCTGGGGTTGTCATTACTGGACACAAAGTCATATTTTGCGTAGTTTGCCATCCTTGAGGAGTAAGAAAAGCAGGAGGAGGGATTCCTGATCCATCTCTAGCAAAGGACAGATACAGGTTCAAGGCAAATGAAGTTGCCTGTCAGATCTTGCTGCAAACTTCTTTCTCATGTACTCAGATAAGACCTCAGTACCCAGGCTAGTTCTTTGCAAAATTCAAGGTCTACAGAGGCACCAACTGAAGGCTATTGGTAAAATTATGCTTTTAAGGGAGAGGGACAATGGTAAATTGGTATATTAATTAGAACATTTCAATAGGAAAAAAAGAAACAACTTTTAAAAATCTACTTGACAGCCCTGGCCAGGTAGCTCAATTGGTCAGAGCATTGTCCTGATATGCCAAGGTTGTGGGTTCAATCCCCAATCAGGGCACAGAGAAGAAGCAACTGATAAATCAATAAATCAATAAATAAAATTTTGAAACAATCTACTTGACAAACACTTGGTCAATTAAAGATCTCTACTGAGGAGTTTTAAACTATCACATATCCCTTTGTGATAATACCACCAAATAAATTCACTAATTAAAAGAGTAAAGAGTTTAAATACCGAAGTATGGGCTATGACAGCTTTTATCCGCAAAACATTTGTTTGCCGTTGGAACTTACTCTTCACAAAGGGCCCTTTCCTTGGAAAGAACTATTTGGGCTACAAGGAAAACTAAGAAACACCGGAGCTCTGAGAAGTTGCATGGCCTCGCTCTGATCCGGCTTGCTGTCGGCACCAGAGACCGACCTCGCCTGGTACTCCGACTCCTGTCCATGAGCAGCAGCCAGGACAGGGTGGTGTTTCCTTTGGTTTTAACATACCAAACAACAGTAAGGCAACTTGAGATAGAGGTTTGGTTTTGGCCAGGGACCTGGAGGAAGATTTTGATTTACCTAGCAGAGCTCAGCCAAAGGTATGTGGCAGCCTGTGCTGGCCCTCTGGCTGGGCCTGACCTGCTGTTGCCAGCCTGGGTCCACTTAGTGCAGGGGGGGAGTCCAGCCCAGTCCGTAACTCACTGGGTCCTGCTGGTGGGTTAAGTGAAGGACTGTGTCAGGAGCAGCATAGAAAGAACCTGAATGAAGTACCAATGAATGGAGAGAGCCATTTGGATGGAGTTGCCCTGGGTATTAAATAGGCCGGGCAGCTGGGGGCTGAAGGAAGCTTCTGTTGCTTAAGAAACTCTCCATAAGAGTGTCATTCATCAGCCCATTAACAGTTATTCATTTCGTACCTCCCACTAGTGTATACATTTGTAGATGTATGCAGAGCACCAGTGGGACCAAGACAATGAGCTGAGTTTATCATGAACAATCTCTTTTTCCTCCTTCATAACCAATGCAACATTAATGCTATGACTGGACAAACAAGGAATTTAAGACATAAATGTATACAGCAGCATGACCTGATATTACCACTGAATTCAGACCGCCCACTGCTCTCTCTAAGAGATAGGCAGTCATACTAAACAACAGTAAGGCAACTTGAGATAGAGGTTTTAAAATGCTGGCTCCCATCCTTTCTGGAAAAGGTCATTCCAGTCCTCTGTTATTTTTACCGTGGATACACTCAGTAAGTTCCTGGCTGAATGGATTTGGGAAGCCAGAAGCTGCTGCTTCTGACAATGAAGATAATGCAGCACTTGAGACTGTGAATGAAAGGGGTGGAAAAAGTTGAACCCTTCAGAGATAAGAGAGAGCGAGCTGCAGAATTAGTCCCTGACTAAATTACTAGCCACAACTGTATCCAGGCCAAGTCACTTTGAAGCTCTGTGTAGTCTTTGGGCTTTGATTGAGAAATTGCCATTCCCAACTCAAATCCTCCTTAAGGCATCCCAGTCCAACCCCTTCTCCCCAAAGCAGCTCTTCCTGGGCAACCCACCGGACTCCCCCAAATTTGCATCAAGGCAGGTGTAAGTCCCTGCTGGACCCCTGCCACCAGAAGCAGGGCTTTCCTTCTGGGCTGGGCAACAAAACCTTAGGCTTCCCACAGGCCAGCAACCAAGGGCATTGAAGAGAGGAGCAGAACACAAAAGAAACAAACAAGACCTGCCCTTACCCGCTTCTTAAAAAACTGGAAGGCTGAGCATTTCTTGACTGGGAATCCATTCATGTCTTTGTTGACCATTTTCCACAGCGGGAAGTTCACAGTTACAGATCCAGGGTGGCACTCGCCCGGTTAGTGCATCTGGTTCCCGAGTTCCCTCCTGGAGACCGCGAAGGAAGACGGAAGACGGAGCGGGATGGAGACTCCAGCGGGGCCCCGCAGGTTGTCACTCACACATTCTACGCCAGTGGAGACTGCAGCAACCTCTCCCCGCTTTCAATGGCCACCGGCAGTGGCTTCTCTCTTCCCATCATTGTTACGAAACACACGCATCATTGCTACGGGACCCTGGAACGCAGCGGACTCCCAGGAGATGCTGTGGCTGCTGCAGAGAGCGGGAGAAGGACCCCCCCACACACCCCTGCCGCGCCCCCAGCTACCTGGATGCTCTGCGGCGGTGCAAGTGGGCGATCGCCCTGCTCCAGGTGATGCGCTTCTGGGTGCTGCTCGAGAGGAGAGCTGTTTTAATTGTGCAAGTTCCACTGGGAGCTGTAGTTAAGCAGCTGAGAGAAGGAGTAAGAAAAAGCAGATGCCAGAGGGAGGGAGGGAGGACCGCGCCAGAAAGGCACAGGGAGAGAGAAAGCGATGCTGGAAGACAGTGATTCATGAATATCTGAGCAGCGGATGGAGAGAGGGCATCAGCTCAGGACGTGCTGGCTGAAAAGCACTTGACTCCCCGCGGGCGGGCAGGGGGGCTACTTTAATAGCTTTTTTTTTTCCTTGTTGTTGTAAGGAACCATTGACATCAGAATTTCATATAAAATGCAGATCGTTTTTCTTTCCTGCTCATTCAAATTCTTTTGATACCGATTCCTGGAGAAAAGCCTCTTGATGGAAATTTCATCAAATTCATTCCTGACCTGTCCGTAAATGGAGAAAAATGAAAGTGCAAGCATAGGCATGACAATGGACGCTCTCTCTCTATGTGGAGCCTCTTTGAGCATCCTCTCCCTACTTGTCACAACAGTAGCAACAGTAAAGGCAATTGTGTCTTTTCCACAGAAGAAGCCTGTTAAAAAAAGAACACGGTAGGCACATACAAAACTGTCTTATGAAGAAGCACAAAGAGCCAAAGTCCATTTAAAGAAGGACTGGTGAATAAGAGAGGAAAGTGTTCTTCTCATCACGTGGAAATCGGCCCCTAAAATCCTTACCTGTGTTATATTTGCACACTAAATTCATTTTTTTTTTGAAAAGCCACTTCATTTGTGCCCATCTTATTTTTCCATGTTTCCTTTTTAATGTTGACATTTTATGGGGACATTTAAAAATCAGCGCTGGTAGCTAAATGGAGAGAGCAAAGAAAACACACTTGGCATCCGATCGGGCACTGCCCCCAGGACAGCAGTGTGTGGCTTTCTGCCAGCCACCTGACCTCACTGCCTCTCAGAAGTGCCTCATCCATAAAATGGAGGCAACCACTCATTCATTCCTTCATTGACTCCCTCATTCATTTAGTCATTCACTTGTTTGCTGTGTCATTCCATTTGCCCATCCAATCCAATCCAAATGTAGCAACTGTTCCCAGGATGTACAGCCTTTTCGCAGTCACCACAAGGGAATATAATGGATAAATAAAGGGCAAGCACAATGCCTACTTGATAAAAACAACAGCCAGCTCATTAAAAACAAGCTACCTAACATTGTTAAAATATTTATACAACAGTCTCTGGTAAGAAGAGAAACCTACAGGTTAACTGGGAAAAAGATGTATTGATTTTATTAAACTGGAATATAAATATTTATAGTTGGACCAGGTATTTTTGTTGTTCCTTTTATTTCTTTAAAGAGCTGTGAATTCTTATTTGCTAAATGCTTTGAGATTTCCAAAAGAAAAGTACAATACAACCAAATGATGGCATTATGATCAAGGGAAAAGAAACTATTCATTTTGGAGAAATATGTTAAGTTGTCCAAGACGCAAGGGTCTGTTAATCTGCAACATTGATAGGTTTTGTGGTTTTTCTAAAGAATTCACTTAAAATTCTGGTTGCTAAAGAGAGAATTTTTGAGGATAATAGAAATGTTCTCCATAACAACTATGGTGGAGGTTATATAACTATCCATTTGTCAGACTCATCAAACTTCATACAAAAAAAGAATTTTTTTCTGTATGTAAATTATAGTTCAATAAAACTGATTTTAAAAAAACATTGCCATTCAAATTCTTTCCAGTTCCCCATGTTGCCTTTAAGATTTATTGAGTTTGAGTTTTAGGTAGGAGTGGCTCTTTAAGCATCTGGTAGGAAGCTGGTGCTGGGGCCTTGTCCTGATTCCACATGGCCCTAGCAAGCATATTGGGATTAAGTACTGCATGTTAATTCGGGGTGAAGAGGGAATGGTTAATAGGAATTACGAGGGAGGAGGTTATAATTAAATTGTATTCCTCCTCCTCCTCCTCCTCACTATATGCCACCCCTGGGAGATGCTGCCACTGTCACGTAGTCTATGCAAAGTCCTTTGGAAGAGCCTGTGGATTATAATTAAATTGTATTCCTCCTCCTCCTCCTCACTATATGCCACCCCTTGGAGATGCTGCCACTGTCACCTATAATTAAATTGTATTCCTCCTCCTCCTCCTCACTATATGCCACCCCTTGGAGATGCTGCCACTGTCACCTAGTCTATGCAAAGTCCTTTGGAAGAGCCTGTGGATGTAAATATCAGTAGTTTTTGTCACTAAGAGAGTCATATCTTAGAGAAGAAACATACTGTGATAAGAATAATGTGTGTGTGTGTGTGGGTTAGAGTGTGTGGGGAGGCCCACGGAGGTTTCCCCAAAGTAGAGGTTAGAGGTTGGCAGATGAAGAAGCACAGGGCAGGGGCTCTGACCAGATCAGGTAGCCTCTTATTTGGGGCTATATTTTGGTCATCACAGAGAAATGTGTTCAGTACAGTGTGTTGGCTACTCAGGGTAAAAAGGCATCTCTCATCTCACTCTTACTTCTATTTTCATAAATAAAGCTGCCTGCACATAGGCCCAGAGTGACTACTATGCACTAAGTGCCTCCGTTACCAGGTGTGTTGATACTTACAAAGAAACACAGACTACTGCTGATGGCAAAACAGAAAATTACCCCTGGACTCTGACAACATCTTATTTGCACATTGAACTTGTTTTAATTTAATTAATTTATTGACTTACTTCCTTTTCTCATTAAACACCCTTATTCGTTTTTGTAGTCCCAGCATGCAGTGGAGTGCTGGGGCCAGGTTAGGTGCTCAATGAATGCTTTTCAAATTAACTAAATAAAAACTATGTAGAGTTACATAGACCTAGCACCTGGTGCTGTGTCACATATAGAAATTTTTTGATATTTGCAACCATAGTAAAACAAAGATTTATATTTTTGATATTTATTTTATATATTTAAATGCCATTTAACAAAGAAAAATCAACCAAAAAAATGAGTTCGTGTGTCACCTCTGAACGTGTGTCATAGGTACACCATCACTGTTCTAGGCTATGGTTTTAGCTAGATTACCAAATAAACTGAAATTTTATTTATCTCTATTATAAAACATCCTATATAATAAAAGGCTAATATGCAAATTGTACCCTCAATCAGGAGTTTGACCAGGGGGCGGGCCAGCCGGACCCCACTCGTGCACAAATTTGTGCACTGGGCCTCTAGTTTTATATAGAATTACAAAATTTAGTTCCTCAGTTTAAGAGAAGCTGTAACAGCTGATTAAAAATTCATCCTGCCTACTTGTATCTCTGCTACTTTCTTTTTACCTGGACCCATGCTGACACCTACATACACACCCCTCTCTCTTTGTCTTTTTTCTCATTGGTTCTATATTATAAAATGTTACAGAACATATTTATGACATGGTCTCTTTTGACACAAAGACATAAAGAAATCCTCTTTCTTGTGGCAATGTGACAACATGTAGCCCAAAGGGACAAATCAATTTGTTAGTAATTGCTCATTTGAATATTAGTGATAATTCATTCAACATAAACAGTGAATTTTACAGCTTTCCCAGATTTCACACGTATGCATTCATTTCCATTCTCTTATTTAAATCATACAAAGGATTTAGAACCTGCAGAGATAGTTTTCTTTGAAGAAAATATATTCTTTTGAGCTCT
>NW_006300032.1:5143518-5162984 GCF_000327345.1 Myotis davidii | reverse complement strand
ATTTCACACGTATGCATTCATTTCCATTCTCTTGTTTAAATCATACAAAGGATTTAGAACCTGCAAAGATAGTTTTCTTTGAAGAAAATGTATTCTTTTGAGCTCTTTTTTTTTGACCCAACTGTCCATATTATAGTGATATTTTATCTCTTCAGTCTGGGTATTTCCAATGTTGTAGCAATATTTTGACATTATATAAATCTCCTTGATGGAGACCTGTCAAACATAAAGATAGACTATTCCATACAATCACACATGTACATGGTCACTGGGAATGAAGAGAGCAGGTCAGCAGAGCATTCTACAAAGGTCATTTTTTTATTATTGATTTCAGAGAGGAAGGAGAGAGAGATAGAAACATCAATGGTGAGAAAGAATCATTGTCATAGGTTGATGCTCAACCATTGAGCCATGCAGACCGGGCTACAAAGGCCGTTATTATTTGCTAGAGGCCCAGTGCACAAATTCATGCATGGGTTGGGTTGGCTGCCCACTCCGATCATGGCCGATGGGGCAGGGCAGGGTTGGGGGAAGGGATGTGGGAGATTGGCCAGCCAGCCCTGCCCCCAATCGGGGTGAGGGTGGCAATTGGGGGTGGGGCCTGGTTGAGGGGACAATTTGCATACTAGCGTTTTATTATATAGGATGAACTGGATTGCCTTCTGAATGACTGAGAAATGAAGGAGAAACTAGGTGGTAATGAATTTTATAGCCTTTTTATAAGATGCATTTTTTTGGTATTTTTACTGACTTCTCTCTCTCTCTCTCTCTCTCTCTCTCACTCTCTCTCTGTCTCTCAACACTCAATCTTTCAGATCAGGTTTAATATAATTCCTTAAGTGAAACCAGGAGGTCACATTTTTAACTTGACTTGTCCATAAGATGTTCATTAACTACTTTTCTATGTTCAGCACAAATGAACTGTGGTGTGGGAGGGCTGCTCCTGTCACTGTGTCACCAGGCTGTGCACGTGCTAGAACAGGCTATTGTGATTAGTATTGATTGAAAAGACATTAGAGGAAAATTGGTAGCCTGGTACCAGAGTCTTGTTTTCTATAAGCATGACCTTTGGCTTTATCTCTATGTGCACCATGAAATGAAAAGCTTATTTTTATAATACCTATGCAACAAATTTTCATGAGGAGTTACAGCTACTCATTTTGATGATTTTCCCCATTATTAATTATAAAATCAGTCAAATAGCTTCTCCCTATAAGTAACCTTCATAATCAAAAGAGATAAACTCATCCAGACCTGATTCTGGTAGAGATGAAGAATTTGATTGAATTTGAGTCATAAGATTTACATTAACCTTTCCATCATTTCCTAAAGTAAAGAGACCTATCTGTAAGGAGTTGGATGAACAGTTTACGCATTTCCAGATGAATTGGAAAACATAATTTTTAGTTAAAAATAGAATAACATTCTGAAGAGAAGCTGGCTACTTTGGAAAGTTACGTGCAACCAAAGTGATTTGAATTGTGAAAAGGCAGACATTGTAAATGATTAAACACATTTTAATGAATGTGTTTCTCCTTTGATTTGGCTTTTCCTTACCCACTATCTTGTCATTGAAGTACAGACTTGACATTTTGGGTGGAAGCTGTTGAACACGATAGGGGAAGACCAGTATGTTCCTCTAAAATTCTCCTGTTTATTTAAATTTAAAAATACTTAGTCCTTATCTAGCCTATCATTTTATATTTTTAATTTTTAATATAGGGTTTTACTAGATAGTTCTGCCTAGAATTCCTTCTCAGCTTTGGCTGAACAGAGTACCAATATTTTAGCTCTTCTAGAAGGGCTGAAGGTGCACTTAAAGTAGAATGTTCTTATTTTTATCCCATATGTGCTATTTTTATATGAAGTGGGCCATTGAAAGGTTCTTAAAATGTAATATAAATTAATGCTTTATTGAAGATACTCTATAAAATAAACAAACATGAAATCTTAAGGAAAAAGAAAGGATCTAAAGTAAAACTTCCCCTCTATTTGTAAGGGTCTATGTGCTAAGCTATATTTATTTAGTTTACTGGGTATTTATTACTACTGTTTGGATGAAAAAGGAGAGACAATCTAAATAAAGGACATGAGTTTCACTTCTTCATCTCAAGGACTCAATATGCATATTTAAATCAATACCAGAGTAATAATAGCACAGCGGGTTACTGCATTAGAAGCATTGTGGTCTATTGGCCAAGAATGATGAGGCCTAGGTTTGAATGTGTCCACCACTTCCTGGCTATGTGACTTGGGACACATTATGTAAGCCAAGTTTGTTTCCCATCTTTAGAGAGGCGACAATAGTTGCACCTATGTCTCCGAGTTCTTATAATAATGAGAAAGTATACTTTGTGCAAGTTAAATTATTTAAAAGAGTGTGTGGCACACTCCAGGATAGCAGTAAGTGTTGGCTATTGTTGTTATTGCTACCTGAAAACATTCATAGAGAAGGTTCTCATTGAATCCAATGACTGGGAAAGAGCATGCAGAGTGTGGAAGGCATGAAGAGTTTTGAATGTCCTGCCCAGTGTTAGTACGTTCAGAGCCCAGTGTTAGTACTTTCAGACCTAGTTTCCAAAGAGGTCTTAGGGTATTAACCCACAACAGCCACCTGCATGTAAGAATTTTCTTAATTATGTTTTCTCTTTTGAAAAAGTCATGCTAATTTTGAGTTACTGTCCATAATATATGCTGGTAGTTGTTACTATAAAAGTTATGTGCCTCCTTCACCTCGCGCTCCAAACCTTCAAATACAATTTCTGCTCTTGGGGCTGGGACCTACTTATTCTGTGGCTTCTGGCACTCTGTACTTTATGCCAGATGGAGAAACACAAGGAAAAGCTGAGAAAGGGGTCACATGCAGGTTGGAGGCAGGAATTTCAGATTTGTGTCTGGAGGTAACTTTAAAAAAAGATGTTGAATGAAATATTGTAGTACCATTTACAACAGTAGGTACTATGTTGTGAGTGCTTTCTGCATGCCAGACACTGGGTTAGGCACTTTACAAATAACTCATTAACTGCTCACAATATCTCTGAGCAAAAGCGATTGTTTCTGCATTTGCAGAGAACATTGCATTGGAAAGATGGGAGTCCAGAGGCACTGTGACCATTTAGTAGGAGGTACTTGGCCAGATTTTGACTGATAATAATTTAGCTCAAGAGGGTAACAATACAAAGTTTAAAAAGCATAGATTTTATTATCTTATTCAACAAACATGGGTTAAATGTTAATGTACCTCATAATGGTGAAAAGGATACTCGCCTTGCTTTGCAGAAAGGTTGACAGTCAATTGCAAGGCTGTTTGATGAGTGTTAAGAAGCATAGGGTACCTGGGAACCCATAGGCAAAAACAGCCCAACTTTGGGAATCTAAGTGCCTTTAATAGACAGAAGTTGTGAAGAATAAAATTTTTAACTGAGTAGACGCAGAGCCTGGAAGCACACTGCAGTCAGATGACTTGGGCTCAGTCTCTCACTCCACTGCTTCCTAGCAATGCGATCTTAGGTAATTTACCTAACCTCCAACCCTTAGTTTCCCCATTTGAAAACAGAAATCAAAATAATACTTGCCTCATAGGGTTGTTGTGCAGAATGATGTGAGGTAATATATGAATTGTGAAATAGTGCCTGGCCCATAATAGTAAGTTCTATGCAATTGTTTGCTTGTTTCTATGGGAAGTAGAAAGAGAAGGAAGTTATGAGTGCAAATATGCAAGAAGACGATGCTACAATCATTGATGCATTGATTGATATTTTTGAGGTTCTCTCACTATTATAACTTCACACTCTCACCTCCAGTGGGCCAGAACTTAAAACTTGTTAAGGCCAAGGGGGTAAAGGAAATGACTGGAGAGTTGGGCACTGCCAGGAACGGAGCTGAATGGGGCCTCTGAAAAGGGCAGCTGCTACTCAACTCCAACCAATTATTGCCACACGGAAATGTCAGTCCAGTGATGCCAGAGCTTCTGACATTTTAGAGAAGCTGCAAAACCAAAACTATGAGTTAAAAAAAATTGTCGGTAGGCTGGATTTAGCCTTTTGAGACTCTTTTAAGATTCTCTGTAGCTTCGGGGGATATATAATAGCCTTTTCTTTCAAGTTCTGCACAACAAAGAGGGAGGAAGAAAGAAGTTGCTGGGCTCTGGGGAGACAATTTCAAACAGGCTGTGGTTTTCTCCCGTCTGGGTCCCTGAGCAGTTCAGGCTGGGGTGCTCCCTGGGTTTGGAACCCTACTCCTGCAGGTTCATTTTCTACATCACCCCCAACAGAAGGGGTGTGTGTGTGTGTGTGGGAGGGGTGGCTGGTTATGTTATTGGATGTCCCACGATGGTGATATTTATTATATAGTGGGGCCTTGACTTACGAGTTTAATTCCTTCTGTGATGGAGCTCGTAACTCAAATTACTCGTTTGTCAAATCATAAGGCGAATGAGCGAGACACGTGATGCTGGGCTGATGTTGTGACGTTCACTGCGATGTTCGCTGCGCCAACTAACGGTGGGGTATCTGAAGCTGGCTCATAACCTGAATTTTAGCTCTAAACTCAAAGCAAAAAATCGGAGCGAAAAACTCGTTAGTCAGGACACTCGTAAGTCAAGGCCCCACTGTATTTAAGTGTCAGGGAGCAATTCATATTTGTTATATGTGTAAATGACTAGTTTTAGTACCATTCAGACTCCTATCTTTTTATCCTCAGATATATTTTGCAATATGGAAGAACCAAATTTAGCTTAGAAAGGATGACAGTTATGATAACTGCTGCCAAAAGTAACATTCAAGTCTGTAATTTCAACCAACATTCATTCTATAACTCTTTATTGAGCATCAACTGCATGCTGCTCTCTTCATGCTCCTTCATCTGGTCTTCTTGTGACAAGCAGTGTGACTATGTGAAGGTACAATGAGTGACAGTGAAGGTACAGGGGCTCATGTGGATTTGGGTGCATTGACTTTGTCCTAATGAGTCCTTGGTTTTGTCAAATGATCCAGTTAGCAAGACCTCATTCAGAAAACTAAACACCAAAACTGACCATAAGTTTATTACTATGTTTCAAGTAGAGAATAAAATGAACTACCTAGAGGTAATTATATTTATCCTGGCTCTAGAAAGAAATCAACAACCAAACCAGGTTGAGAATTTTATACTACTTTAGTTTTTTTCTTATTTGATTGAGTCCTATAACTCCTTAAATTTGAATTGCCAGGAAAAAATCAGATTAAATAACAACATTTAATAATCCTATAGAATAAAAGGCTAATATGCAAATAGACCAAATGGTGGAACAACCAAACAACCAGTTGCTATGATGTGCGCTGACCACCAGGGAGCACGTGCAGAACATGGCGGGTATCCACCACAGCAGGATGGTAGAGCAGGTGAGCAGGGGCATCAGACCAAGGTGGGGCGCTGGTTACTGTCATCAGGGTGAGCCTCTGGTGGTTACTGAAAATTCTTTCTATCATGCAAAAATGGTCCCACCCGGCGCTCACACCTGCTGCTGGCTCTGGCCCCACTAACACCCACTGCTGGTGCCAGAGCTGCCGCTTGCACCCACTGCCGTACCCTGTACCGGTCCTGATAGCTAGACACTGGCAGTGGGTGCCAGCAGCAGCTGCTGGCCCTAATTGCCCCTGAGGGCTTCTCCACCTTACACCCACTGACAGCGCCAGCCCCAATTACTCCGTGCCTTCAAGGGGTACAAGTGGGGCCGGCACCATCAGCACGTGGGAGCAGTGGTGGCGGGAGTGGGGCTGCCTGCAGACAGGGGACAGGGGGCTGTAGTGGGAGGGGCCGGGCAGAGGCATGGAGGATGGGCTAAGACCCGCCCCTGTGCCTACCACAGCCTCGTGGCCCACAGTTCCTTTCAAGGTGCACGAATTCATGCACTGGGCCCCTAATCAACAATAATGACAGCATTTTTCTTATCCAAATTTACACCTTTAATATGTTTTTTGAGGATACACTGTGTTTTATTTTCCCCTACCACAACAAATTCATCCTGCTGCCTCTCCACTGGCTTGTCCCAGATCAGGAATTTAATTTACATTCTAAGTAAACACAGTGCTGACATTAGACCATGCACGACTCAATAATCAAACCCTCTAGACTTAGCTAGCCACTTCCAATTTGAGAATGCGTAATTCATTTCTATTATAAATGAGTTATACCATACAAAACAGCCATATGAAGGAACAAAGGAAGAGAAATACCTTGACTGCTCATAACCGACACTATCCTAGTGCTAACATATATCACAGTATAGTCCTTTTTGTCTTCAGTTAGTTTCTCCCTACACACAGTTCCTTTGAATCTTGTACATCTTGGGACTCAAACTGCATTATCCTCTGCTTCATCTAATTGAGTGGAATTCCTTTTTCCTTGGCAATGGAGAGCTTTAGAGCACTACAATATGCAAATTCCCTTTTAATATTACACAATGTGCTGTTTCCCCTGGGGTGAGTATTAAGACTTTTAATGGGAAATGACACTAACTAGAAAACTTTATATTTTCACTTTCTATTTTGCTCTTTCACTTTGAACCCATTCTTTTGTATCATACACAAATGTTTTCTACATGAATATAGAACACGTAGACTATTTGTTGTAAGGATTAAGTTAGTTTATACATGTAAAGGACCTAGAACAGTATCTGGTGGCATAGTTAATAGTCAAATATTTACCACCATCATCATTATCATCATCACCACTGTCAATGTAAACTTCCCTCTAGACTCTAGAGTTTTGTCACTTTGTTTCTTTAGGCAGTGTAATTCTCATCTTGCATTTTAGGTCATGACCTCTAGTGACAATACTCAGGATAGGAGGGTTCCCCTATCTCAGAGCTTTGGAATACGGCTAATTTCCCTCCTCTCTTAGCCATGTGTACCTCATAGATGCTTCTAGACTGGGACTTAATCAATACATCAGCAAATTTTTGGTGAATATGTGTTGATGTAAGGCACAGTAGCTTGTAAAATATCTTTAGAAACCTTCCTTGCTCTGAAGGAGCTGATAATATGTTAGAAAAACTAAACAAAACTAAATAAAAAAATTATTAAAATACAACAAAACAAAAATTGTACTAAGGCTGAGTGTGCTCAAGAGAGACAAATGAGTGGTGTAGACAGAGTGATTCTGAGGCATCACCTATTAGAATCACTGCTATTACAATCATCTTTACCTATTATAGTAGAGTGAGACGGTCTCAAGGAAGAAGTGAGTCTTAGAGTCAAAGATGTGGAGGATTTCATTCAGCATGCTAAACGGTTACGTCCTGAAATATTAATTTGTGCATTTTCTAGATGTATTCTTCCCTGTGCTAATTTCTTTCTCTTCCAGCCATAGTGAAGCAAAAACAAAGACTAATAGAACATTTCATCCTAGGCCAGAGCCTTTTAGGGTACATGGAACAGAGTTTTATCTCACTCTTTTAATAGAACTGGATCTGCAGAAAAGAGAGGAGAGTGCTGATGAATCATTGAAACTAGAGAGAAAAGAGAAGGAATGGGGCAGGGAGCAAAAGAAGAACCTTCAACCTGTATAGTCAGGGAGAAGCTGATTTGGCGCAAGTTATCATCTAATGAGGACTCCACAGAACCTTTGAATGGTGGTCTACTGTTTCCCCTCCTGCTCATTGCCTGTGAATTACCTGCCATCTTCAGGTGCTAAACTCCTGTAGCTCCATTTTATACCTCACCCCCAACAGAGGTGAGGGGGCATGGACATCTTATGAGGAGGAAGAGTATCATGTAGGACCCTCAGATCAAAGTAGGACCCAACAGGACCAATCAGGAATTCCCCTTTGAGTGAGGACATTGGTGGCCACAGTGACCCTGATACATATAGAAAAGAACAGGTATAGGAACTAGCCCCTAGTCCATTTAGAATAGGTAAATTGGAATAATTCTTAAGTTCATAAAAAATGCCCTGACAGTTGAGCTGTTAACCTACATACAGAGTCTGCCCCATTAGGCAGAGACTATGTTCAACCACACATAAAGACTTAAGACACCCTCCTCCCCCACTTCGACACACATCTTTATTAATTCCTTTAATCTCTTCTTTTAACCAAATCATAAAACAGTATTTTTTTAGGATTGCCTCTAAAGATTAATACCACATGGCTATCCTGAATAAGTAAAGAAAATTAACAGGTAGTGTTATTATCAACACAGGATTTCAGGATTGAAATGGTAGTGTTGGCCTGTAAGGCAGATTTAAAAACTGCCACAAGCAGAAAGAGAAGAGCTGAGAAGTCAGCTTGTCCTTTGTTTACTTCTGGACCTGTATTCTCTGGGTCAGGTTCTAGCCAACTGGAAAATATTCATGAGTTCAACGATTATCCATCCAACTACCCATCTATTCATCTATCTATTCAACCATCCATCCATTCATCTATGCATACGTCTATACACACATTTACGAAATGACTACTATATACTAGGGATTCATCAAAGAGCAGAGATTTTAGCAGCGGGGGGGAAAAAAACTCCCCCATCTCATGATGCTTATATTTTAGTGGGGGCAGATAGACAAGAAACAAAATAAATTGGTGTAAAATAAAATAAATTATGGAGAAAAAGAAAATGAGAAAGGATCATTGGAATTCCAGGGTCGGTAGAGGGAAGGCTTATATTTTAAAAAATTTTTAGGTCCATGAATTTATTAATAACTGTAGATTTATTTCAGAGCATGAACAATACTGAAAATAAGCAAATTTCAATTCTTATGATAAAACATTTCCACTTCTCCTGAATGTAGTTTTCCTCACTGGTATTAAAATCAGATGATGAGTTTAATGGTTCTTTAAATTGAAACCAAGCATTGGTTTTCATCACTCTGGTAATGTTCTTTGCCTTAGGATCATATTCAAATTGCTTTGATCTCTGAAGGAAATAGAAGAATCCTTTATGCTGGGAAGCAGCATCAACCAGGAGACCAATTCTTGGGAAGTATTTTATCACCCACCATGGGTACCCTTTATACATGGTTTAGATCACTTTGTCAAGGCTTCCATTTAAAAAAAAAATGGTCAGGGAAGGCCTCTCTGAGAAGGTGACTGAGTGAATGCCTGAAGGGGCCATGGAGGGATAACTTGGGGAAGTATTCCAGAGGGGGATTCAGGGACAAAGGCCCTGAGCTAGTTTATGGTACATGAAGGCTATTATGTAGGCAACAAACTGAAATTTTCAGATTTTCAATGACTCTAGTAGATTTATAACAGCAAATGACACTGATGAATCTTTTGGTCAAAGCAAATTTATATTTCACTCTGTGTGGATATAAATTATCTACTGTCAGAAAATGCTTAAGCTAAATATTGACTAATTTTTCTACATAATATTATATTCTTGTTTGGGGAAAATCTAAATCATTCCAGTAGGATTGGCAGTTTCTCTAATACTGGCTCCTAGGAAGTTGGTGATGATGGCAGTCATTTGTGATTGCCAATTGATAAATTAAAACAGAAATTGTCACGACCTGACCTCATTCTAATGCAAACCCTTAACTACCAGAGGAACAAGGAAACTCTTGTCAGTGTCACTGCCCTCTTCCCAATTCCCCCTGTTAGATTTGCATAGTTTTGCCATCTTTCATGGAGGTCAATACTCAGCATGTTTGGCTTTTAACTGGCATCATTAATCAATGTGACACTAATCCAGGAAGACTAGCTATCACCCTGGGGCAAGTGGTAGGAACTAGCCTTGTTAAGGTGACACTGTTGATTGCAGAGTTTATTCATCCTTATGCACTTTACTCCCTTGTCAGGTCTCATGAGACGTTTTGCAAGGGCTATCTTCAAAACCTTTCTCAGCCTCACTCCTGCTAATAGAATGCAATAATAGCCCGGCCTTCAGGCTACGTGGACATTTGAGATCTTCAGATATCTAGAGACAACATGTCATACCTCAGAGCAAGAAATAATTGTCTTCATTTGAAGCAACATTCCTGTTACTAGCAGGGAAGTTTGTTTGAGTGCTTTTATTTGTGGATCAAAAATTGCAAAGACATTTGTCTTTTCATAATTGTAATCTATACATTAGAGCAATGTAGGCTAGAAACCAGGGCAGAACTCAGTCGTCCTTCCCGTGAGCCAATTTTGGGACCTCCTAGACCTCCTAGTTTGTAGTTAAATTAACAGCAAGTGATCATATAATTTGTTTCTCACGGTGCCTGGAATGTTTATGAAGAACTTGTGTCATATAAATTACACATCTGGCTCCTCACAAGCTCATTCCTCATATATCATTTTTTCGGAAGTGAAGCGCATGCGTGTGTGTGTGTGTGTGTGTGTGTGTGTGTGTAAGTGAATGGGCAGAGTTCAGAAGAAATGGGTTTTTCTCCACCCTCTCACCACATAGTTACTGGAGATGCATTTCTTCATCCTTCACTTAATCTCTGTCTCAATTTCTCATCAGTAAAAGGATATCTTTTTCTTAAAAGGAGATAAAATGAACCAATATATGTGAAAAATGTAGGTTCTCTAAATATTATCACAGTTTTAATAGATTGACGATCATGAGTGCAGACAATCTTCGACACCCCTACCCTCCCCTACCCTCAGGGGTTAACCCCAAACTGCTACTCACCAGGTATGGGAAATTCATATTAAAAATTATCGCAGTTACTCCACAGGGCGAGGAGGGCATGTATTATGCAAATATGCAGCACATTACCCGACAACAGCTCAATAAATAGCAGTATTGTGATTTGTAGGGGATGTGAGGAGTGTGCCAGAGATCGGAACAAGCCAGAGCCCAGGAACCCAACCTTGGGAGACCTCAAGCTGTGCTGGAAGGGTAGTGGTGTGGCAGTCTCCTGTCCCCAGGGGCTGTGCATCCTGCGCTGGCTCCAGTGCTGGGGACTCCGCCCTTTCCTGGCCTGGCTAGGACACTGGCCTAGGAGGCAGGCGCCAGGGCGGAACCCAGCAAGGCTTCTTGGACAACCCCGCCCTCGGAAATGAATTGCAAAGCTTAACTGCAGATTTCATTCATCTTTAACAAAGGGCTACTCCTATTCAGTTTGATCAAAATAGAAAACGGACTTCCTAGGAATTATCAATGTGCAGTCATATGTGCCACACATTCGCATATGTGAGAAGCCTGAGGAATAGCGAGTTACTATTTGCAGCCAGTGCCTGGAATACTTGCCCTTCCCCTGGTGTTTCACACCAGGACTGTTGTCTGTGATCACGGAGCTAAAAAATGAGAGACTTGTGTACACTATAAGAACTTTTTTAAAAAAAACCAAGTTGTTTCCTTTTTCCAATCTGTGCAAATTTATTGAATAATATGTAAATAACTGCACAGGGCAAAAACATTTTTTATTATAATTTGGTAGTAAATCAGTTATCAGCATTTTATGTAACCTATTATTGGTCAGACAAGGGCTAGATTGCACACAAAATCATCATATGTTTAGCATGTGGACAAAAAAGGGGCTCTGTAGACAGTAACTTCACAGGGCGATCTGTCCATAAGTTCCTAGCTGAGCAGGTCATGGTAGTCACAGCCCAGGCATATAACTTTTTTAGTAAAAGGTTTATCTTTGCCTTAAGCAAGCCCTGTCTGTTTTTCCTGTGTATCTAGTTAACACAGCTTTGAATGAAGAACAATCACCCCCAAGAGATCACACAACCTTGTTAACTATACTGTAATCTAACCCTTCCTCCCACCTTCATTTTCTCTTCGTACTTCCCTTCTTAATCTCAAATTCATAAAAGAAACTGCAAAACTGTTAGTCTTCAGATCCCATGAGATCTTGCTTCCCAACAATAGTCATCAGTTTTGGCTCAAGTAAACTCATGCAAATTCTCTACAGGATTGGACATTTCTTACCTCAACAAGTATATTTAAGCAAACATTTATTGAGTGCCTGCTCAGTAACAGGCACTGTGCTTGGCATTGCGGAGACAAAGCTTGTGAAATGGTTGGGGGTGGAATGGGTGGGTGGGGGACAGCAAACTGATATGATATTTAATTCGTAAAAGTGCTGGGAGAAAACCCAGCCGGCCATGGAAGCCAGAAGTGGAACTTCCAGTCTGAAAGTTCTGAGAAGACTGCCCTGGGGCCTGAGTCCAGTCTCAGGAGATGAATGGGAGCCTCAAGCAAAATTGACGGAAGGGTGGGGGAGAGAGGGAGGAGTCTGTGGTTGGGTGGTGGCGGGGTCACAACATAGAGATGTGAAACAATACCATGCCTGCAAATAAATGTAGAGGAAAGCAAGAGGCAGAACGTGGAGAAAGATGCGCCTGGAGGGGAAGATAGGCAAAGTTGGGTCCCGTGCTAAGAAATTTGGGCTTTACTTTAGGACAGGTGTTGGTTGGAAAGATGGGGAGTGGCTTCCTTCGCTTGGCCCCATCCCCAGAGGATCTAGGAATTTTTGCGATAAAACTCCTAAGGCCACCAAGTGCTAAGGAAATGTCGGAAGGGCCCACACCTAGGAAGTATGCATTGATTTTAACAGCTGATAAATATTGTGCCTTCCACACATTGCTCATGTACAATGCTTGCTACCAAACTTTTTTTTTTTCTAGTTTCAACTCCAAGTTTTTATAAGTACTGGGTTGGATTCTTTTTAACACAGTGCTTTACGATTTATTTTTTTTTTTTACAATTTTCATGTGAAAAGGATGACAGCCCACACTAGGATGAAAAGATAAAGCTGCTCTGAGCTGAAGAGAAATTGACCCTTTACACACCCTTCTCTGCAGGCTTCAAGGACAAGGGTGGAGGACAAAAGCCATGTCTTGAGTGGAAACCATTTGAGGTGGAACCAAGAGTTTGGTTGGAAGGCTTTATTTTCACATCTATTCCACAGTCCTCTAATTCTTCAACTCCTAATGTTTAATAAACAAGTACGCATTTACGCATTGTACTCAAAATGACTTAGTACCTACTATGTTCAGGCATTGGACTGGGTGACAGGGATGCGATGGGAGCAAGATAAATTGGGTTTCTGTCCTGAAGGAGCTTAAAGGCCAGTGATGCTGGTGGTTGGGGAGTGAGGTGGACTTGGGGAAGTACATAGGAATTACTATGAAGCACGCTAATGCCATGGTGGGAGCACTGTATCTGGCAGCACATAACAAGAGCATGCATGATCCTAGACTGCGCATCAGAAAAGACCTTGCCAAAAGGTACATTGGCAAGGCAGGTAAGAGTTGGGCAACTAGTCCTAAGTCCCCAGGAAAAGCTCAACACATGCTTTAGTCACTGCACCTGAAGGGATGGGAGCTGAAAACCCCACTTCCTGTCAATTTTGGGCTGAAGACCACAGTGGGGTGGTGTTCATTCTCCGACACTCAATCAGCTACACAGGTGGGCAGGTGGGTTTTGGGTTCAGAAAATACCCTCAGGTAAAGGAATACAGTGTGGAGATGCGGGCATTTGGAAGGCTGGTCAGTGTGCACTAAAGTGCGAGGGTGAAGACTTGGGCCCACACCACAATATCTGCTGCACTGTTCTAGGGCCCCCAACATCTGTGCCCAAATTCTGAGCCCTTAAACCACATCATGTTGATTGGATTTCCACCTGGCTGGCAGGTGGAAGAAGTACAGTTGGCAATGGATAGAGCCTGTAAAATCACAGATCAATCTGGAACTCTATGCTGAGGTCTCAGTAACTCTTAGGCCTATGGCTCTAGGCCCATATCTCCTTAATCACAGCACAGACTTCCAAAAATTCTTTTCTTCACTCTGGAGTCTTGATACTGAAGGAAAACATGCTATTTTGAGGGGCCTAGTAATTCAAGAATGTCCAGTTTAACTGGGGAAATAAATGAGACTCCACAAAATTAGAATTTAGTCAGGCATGGGGTATTGAACAAGGTCAAACGCTTAGCTTCAAACAGCTGGGTTAATTAGGGTAAAGTCATTTGGTTTGGGATTTTGGGGGCAATATGACTCAGAATTTTTCCAGCAATAAATGAGTCATAAGATTTGGAAATCTGATATTTAATAACTCAATTTTTAGAGCTAAAAAGTTCATAGTAGTTTATCTTAATGACAATGTTTCTTAATAAAAGACTGGGACAAAGGGAAGAACAGGTTCTGGTCTTTCCTTTTCTTCCTGGATTTCTCTCCTCATCAAATATTCATTGTAGTAGGCAATGTGGATTTAAATGTCAGCGTCCTGGTTGAGGTGCTCAAGAGTTTCATAGTCTAGAAGAGGACAAACAGATGAGGGCACTCTAACTAACAAGCTTTGGGACCTTGGGACAGTCTGTCAACCTCTCTGGATCTCAGTTTCATTGAGAAGAATTTTGATGAATGAGATCAGTGATTCTCAACCTTGGCCATCCATTAGAAACATTTTGGGGAGCTTTGAAAGAACTCCAATGCCTTGGGTGGCCCCACTCTCAAAGATTCTGTCTAACCTGCTTTGGGGTAGGGCCCTGGCACTATTTTGTTTTCTACTTTTCCTTTTTCTTTTAAAGCTCCTAAGGTGATTCAAATGAACAGCTGAGATTGAGAACCACTAAAAGATAACTTTCAAGGTTTTGGAAACTGTAGAACTCATGCTTTCTCTGAAGAGAGTTTGCTTCCTGTGTAAGCCAGCAGAAGGCGGAAGATAGTAGCTAGAATTTACATTCCCGAGTGAAAACAGCATGAGGGCAGTGAAGCTCTGGCTTAGGTAACCTCATGTTGGCCAGTACTTGCACTCTGAATAGATAGTTTACCTCAATAGGATGCATAGAACGCTCATTCCAGAAATAACAGGTGCCCACATTTCTTTGTCCCTTAGAAGACACATTCATAAGGCCAACAACTAATTATCATACCAAGAAAACAAAACCTGTGAGGGAGAGCGGAGGCGGCTGGCAGCACCATCGAGTTGTACAAACCATGGCTCACTCTTGTCCTAGGCTAAAGCATCTTTGTAGCATTGCTCTGAGAAGTACCTAGTGGTTGCTTTGCAAAAGAAAGAAGGCAACATACTTCGCTGTGGGCCAAAGGAAAAGGAATCTCCAATCTCCTATAGCCTCTGATTGGCTTCAGACCACACCTCTCAGTGAACTTTCCATGGTCGGAATAGGGAACCATTGGCTTCCACATCCCTGTTCTGGCTTGTTCACTACACTAACAGCCTCTTCTATTATGTACAAGGCAATTAAAGGATGAGCTAGAAGCTGGCATCTTTCCTTTAAAGTAAAAGCCAGAGCTTATGTTGTGCTAGTGACAGTTTCCTATAAAAGCAGATTTCTTATTGGTGATGACATAAGAGCCATCGGAACTATCTCAGTTCATGGTCCACTTGGAGCCTGCCCCACGCCCTTCTGAGGCTCTCTTACTGATACGTATATGGCTGACAAAACCTCTCCCTCAGGGTGCCCACACCAATGCAGTTACCTCACCTTGGAAGAGTCCATAGTTCTCAAAAGGGACTGATTCCTCAGAGCATGTTGAGGAATGACTTGGAGGCATGTTTAAGTTGCTTGTATTTTTTGCCTGGCCAGCGTGGCTCAGTGGTTGAACGTCAACCTTTGAACCAGGAGGTCATGGTTCAATTCCTGGTCAGGGCACATGACCAGGTTGTGGCTCGATCTCCTGTGTGGGGCCTGCAGAAGGCAGCTGATCAATGATTCTTTCTCATCATTGATGTTTCTCTCTCTTTCTCTCTTTCTCTCTCTTTTTCTCTGAAATCAATAAAATTTTTTTTTAAAAAATTGCTTGTACTTCTTCTTGCTGGCTATGAAGCCAGCATTGCTCGATCTAAAGCAGTGATTCTCAACCTTCTGGCCCTTTAAATACAGTTCCTCATTGTGTGACCCAACCATAAAATTATTTTCGTTGATACTTCATAACTGTAATGTTGCTACTGTTATGAATTGTAATGTAAATATCTGATATGCAGGATGGTCTTAGGCAACCCCTGTGCAAGGTTGTTCGACCACCAAAGAGGTTGTGATCCACAGGTTGAGAACCTCTGATAAAGGAATGTCTACAAAAAGCCAATGGAACTTCACTCATTAATTCATTCATTGGCAGATACACTTCCTATTTTATGTTCTGCAGCAGATCTTGTTTGAGAGAACTTTGTAATGTGTAGAGACCACTTAGAATGGGCTTGAATTAGTCAGTTGATTAGAAAGGGGCCCTTAATTTAAAAGAGGGAGAACGATATCAGCTCCATGAAGACCTGGGCGGGTTAAAATTTGGAGTAACATAATCAGCAAAAATTAGCTTTGTAATGTGCCATGTGGGTAGGCAACAAGGACACTAACAAATTGAATATATATATTTTTTCTATTTAAATTATATTATTGTTTGATTTGAAAAGCAATGTATATTCCTATGTAAAATACAGAAAATGCAGGAATAAGATTTTTGAAATCACACATATTCCCCAAAATAATGAGGAGGGCAGCAGCTAATTATATTTTTTTCTGGTCTTAGTTATTTATTTTTCCAGGCTAGCTATTCTAATCAAAATATAATGAAATAAAACTCGTCTTTTTGAATGCTTGCCAAATAAAATGCAGAATTCCCAGTTAAACTTGAATTTCAGATAAATAACAAAAATACTTTTAATATAAGTATGTCCCAAATATAACATGGAATATATTTATACTGGAATATTATTTGTAGTTTATCTAAAATTCTAATTTAACTTGGTCTTTGTTATTTCTATTTGGTAAATCTGGCAACCCTATGAGTATGGTGAGAAAAAGGAAGAGGATCTGTCTACCCTGAATAGTTGATACTATTTTTTCACAAATAAAACATTAGTTTTCATTTCTTATAAACAATCTACCATTTGGTAACAGCTAAGTGAAAGTTAAAAAGAAAAAAAAGAAAAGAAGAGAAAATTAGGCACATGGTATTTATAGTATCAAAAAGGTAAACTGAAGTAATCATATTACACCTAACCAAAGTTATTTAAAATGTATAAAACAGCAGAAGGCATTTATGAGTAGCTATTAGTTTTATGTGTTGAAAGTACTATAGGAAATTCATGTTGGTTTTGTAGATGATCATCAACACTGTTTATGGAGCAGTTCCAGGCTTTTGCCTTTTCAGATTGAATATAATTTATGGTAGCTCAGGCTTGAAAAGACTTGGGAAATTCAGCTGAGGTAGCCAATAGCAAACCATCTGTTGTCAATTGCAAGAGCAATGGTACTAATCAGTGAGGAATGGAGACTGCCTAGGCCTCAGCCCACCATTTGTACACAGTGGGGTTTCCCGTAGAGCTTTACACAAGAAGGCAGTGTGAGACCTGTAAAGCCTGGAAAAAACACAAAGGATATCATCTTTGAATCCTTTGCTGATATTCAGTGGGTGCTATAGAATTTGCATATTGGAGGGGCTTCTAAGAGCCGCAGGAAGCTGAACGGGGCACTTTGTCTTATCTTGAAGCTGCCATTTAGAGCAAACACAATGCCTTTACTTAGATGCAATGTTTATGTGGACTAGCTGAGGGAGCAGGTCAAAAGGATGTGGTGACAGTCTTAACCACCTCCCTCCCACACACATATTCCATGCCATTGCTGCTGACATTATTGACAGTTGGCACGGGGTTTGAAGCATCAGAAGAAAAGAAAGGCTAGTGCTCTTCAATATGACTTAACTGATTAAAACAATATTGGGGAGAAACATTTCTAACCAGACTGTATAAACTTCATGCTGTCACTATAGTTTCTCTCATTTTGTTTGCAACCAGAGACATCTATCCAAAATGCAATTTTGACCATGACTCTTATGACAGTAGGTATAATACAGGTGGCCCTGGGCAGCTGATGACCTCCCGCTGTATCTGTTGCCATTGTGCGCGGCACCTGCTTGCCTCCTATCATCTTGCCCATCTACTTCTCTGATAATACCGACTTTGCATTTTATAGGATAACATACTATTTCATGCCTCCATTTGTAGCAGCTATTTTCTTTGCTTCCAAGAAAGCCCTAGTCCCCTCAACCCCCTCCACTTTCCCTTACTCTAGTCTAAAGGCTGTCTGGTGACCTCCGATTCCTCCTTCAGAATCACCTCAAGAGGTCAGTTTCTGCAAGACCATCTCTTTAGGAATCTGACACCCCCAGGGTTAAAAGCTCTCTCCTTTAAGCTATTTCTGCACCCTTCTCACACTCTGTGACATCAGATTATTTGCTCATTTTGTTTACATGTTCTCTTTCCATTCTTCAGGTTATACACCTTATTACTTGTCTTGATTTCCCTCATGCATCATAAACAATCGCTGTGGATGATTTGTTGGATAAATAAATCCTAGAGTTTAGGTTTAGCAATTATCCAATATTCAGGTAATGTCAGTTTATTAAATTAGAATAAATTATTCAATACATTTTAAAAACCTGAATTCCCATCTGTACTGAAGGGAGAGTAGTAGTGATGCCCTTCTTAGGTCCATACTTTTGAGATGGAAAACAGGGCTATGCACAATCATTTTAGCTCCTGGCTAGGCCTTTAACTCTATAGTTTATGGATAATTACATGTTTTGAATTTCCATTATATTGCTCTTGTAGACTTTTCAGCTTAATCAGGCAAAGGAAGCAAACACACTGAAGTCTGATTTAAACCTTTTTGATCTCTTGGGACTGGTGGTCAGATAAAGAGAGGTTATAGGACAGGGAGATTTCGTAGGGCATGAGATTTTCACAGACAATGGTAAGACAACAGTCAGTGGTAAAAGAGAAACAAGAAAATTCAATGTCAGAAACATCCCAGTGCTCACATTATAGAGAGCAGCTGCTTTCACACTCTATCAACACAAACCTTTGGGTGCCTGCTGATCTATGATTCAAGTCTTGTTTTGATGTGAAGTGTTATAGTCATCCTCTCTCCTTAAACTCAAGCATAAAGAAATCCTTCCTTGGAAACAAATGGATTGCTTGTCAGTACCCCTCAGAGACTTCCCTCAACGGGGAGTGATTCATTCTATGTGGCATCTACTCTCTTTGACTAATGTTTAGTAGAAGTTGTGCAAGTGACTAATCGATGGGAAAGTTCTCTGAGAAAGTAACTTGATTGTTTGTCTTGAGTCTGTGTGAAGAATCCCTCTGAGCTGTTTTGAATTGTTGTGCTTTCCATTTTGATCATATGTTGTTAATTAAAAAATGGCTTAAAAGTGATCTACAATTTTAGGTTTGCTCAAATTTTAAACAGAATTTCTGCCTTTAAACAAATTTTATGGATCAAGAGTATATTCCAAAATTAAGCAGCAGTCTCTGGATTTGTGACTATTTTATGAGAGTTGAAATAGAGGAAATGGAGTTTGCAATACCTAGAACAGCGGTTCTCAACCTGTGGGTCGCGACCCCTTTGGGGGTCAAACGACCCTTTCACAGGGGTTGCCTAAGACCATCAGAAAACACATATATAATTACATATTGTTTTTGTGATTAATCACTATGCTTTAATTATGTTCAATGTGTAACAATGAAATTGGGGGTCACCACAACATGAGGAACTGTATTAAAGGGTCGCGGCATTAGGAAGGTTGAGAC
>NW_006300032.1:5135038-5143366 GCF_000327345.1 Myotis davidii | reverse complement strand
CAACGACCCTTTCACAAGGGTCGCCTAAGACCATCAGAAAACACATATAATTACATATTGTTTTTGTGATTAATCACTATGCTTTAATTATGTTCAATGTGTAACAATGAAAACACATCCTGCATATCAGATATTTACACTACGATTCATAACAGTAGCCACATTACAGTTATGAAGTAGCAATGAAAATAACTTTATGGTTGGGGGTCACCACAACATGAGGAACTGTATTAAAGTGTTGCGGCATTAGGAAAGTTGAGAACCACTGACCTAGAACATGGTTCCTGTATTGAGACATCTTGGGAACAGAGTCCTTAGGTGTAACTGGCATTTTCTTACTTCCCTTCCCCACTACGCAGCTCTGCTCCATCCTGTGCTTTGGGTCAGTAATGTCCTCACTGGCCCCATTTGAACACTGTGGTGAGCCTGCTATCTCAGTGTAAGTCTGGCATCTACTTCCCTTACAAACACTGACAAAATACTGCATATCTTCCTTCTCTCTCTAAGGACCCTAGATTCACACTTCAAAACACACTGGGGGTTAGAGGAGGGCAGGTTCTAGGTCATCATTTCTAAGAGTAGCCCATCTTTGGACACGTGCACACTCGGGCACGCGCTTGTGCGTGCACACACACACACTCAAATCCATGCGTTCATACTGATACCTCTGTTTCTGGTCCAATACCATAAGATACATTTTACCTAGCCTTTCCCTTTCCTAGTTTGTAACTCCTTTTTTTTTTTGATACTGAGAAATCTTGCTTTCATTATCCATAGTAGATTTACTTCTTGCTCAATCCTAATATACACATATAATAGTTTCAGAATTGTTAACCCATACCCATGAGAGACACGGTTTACTTGAGTATATATTTGTGTACAGTTCTTTTTGTCTATTGCATTTTAATATATAGACCAAATACTACTTCAAAAGTTACTTGAGTTAACTCATTTCTTTCCCACCACTTGCAGTGTGATTTTGTTATTCATTTATAATACAGAGGTTCATTTGTTATTGTTTGTATTCCATTTTCCCTGCCCTCAATCACTAGCTTTCGAGTGTTAGTTATAGTAGGATTGGGATTATGGTCAAGTTGAGCTGGACTGATAGGTAAATTTTAGGTTTAGTGAAGAAGGTTAATGACTTGTATATACATTGTCTCTTCTATTCTCAATTAACCTGGCTTCTGGAGAGAAGTCGCTCTATGACAACCTGAAAGCCACAGCCACATCATATTTGCTTTTCAACTTCTTCTCTTTACCATTTCCCTGCCCTCATTTCCTGGTCTTGTTTTCATAAGCATTTCTAATTAAGAAAAAAAACTGGTTTTAAGGCTCCTCCCTAATCCTTTTAATTTAGGATAAAATGTAGGTGGTGGGTGGGTGGAGCAACAGTGGCCAGGTGCAAGAATCATCTATAAAATAGAGAATAGAGATTTCAGGAGAATAAATGGTCTGGGATATCCATATTAATTTAGCCGTAATACAATGAAGAATGGGCATTACCTGGGTTGTTTGGTGGGGCTCCATCAGTGCCAGGACACACATCCATCAAGCAAAGATGCCACTAGGATTAGCAGGTTCTTGTCTAAGTAAGTCTCTGAGATTGGCAGGGCCTCATTCCCCATAAAGTTTAGCTACATGTCCTATTTCTGCTCCTTTCTTAATGTGTTCATTCATTTAACCATCTGTGGACAGACACAGACCCGAGTTCTTACTCTGAGTGAAGGACTTTGTGGGAGATGTATAATAGTGGGATCTCTTCTAGCCTCCAAGAATCCTTCTGCCCAGTGCCACTGTTTCTGTTTTGTGACCATCCTCATAGAAGATACATCCACACCAAAATATTGGGGAGCTAAGCAAATAGAAGTCATGGAATTATGCCTAGAACCAACCATACAAGCAAAAAAACTCAACCCTCCTGCAGAGGGAATTGTTTTGAAAATCTCATGCCACATGCTTCCCTCCCGTCTAGACTTCAAGGAGAGAACTAGCTACCCAGATGCCTTTTGTTAGTGCTCTTCCCCAAAGCAGTTCAAATAGCCCAGCCCAGACATGTATTTGATTCTGCATAAACAGGCTTCTCCAATTAATGGGGAAAAATAGTGTTGTGTCAGTGCTGGGAAACCACAGGCCGGTAGACCAAGAGTGATTCATCAGGCAGGTCACAACAGGGCCAACCCAATTCTAAAATGTTTGTTTCATTTGAATGCTATCACTAGCATAGTAAACAGGACTACAAAACAATTATGTAAATACTGCAAACTAAGAGAAAATGGCAAAAGTGTCCAAGGTGAAGGAAGAGAAAGTTATCATAAACACCTGAGACAAGGATTTAAGGTAATATTGAGTAGGATGAAGTTTCAAACTTTACAGTGTAGTTATTGGTAACATCAGTTTGTTAGTAACATGTTTCATTGAAAGAAAGATGCATAATGTTTTGAAATGTATGGGCTTTATTGGTTTTCTGAATTGGCTTATGGTCTTTGTGGGAGGATTGGGCAGTTTGTATCTCTCTCTCTCTCTCTCTCTCTCTCTCTCTCTCTCTCTCCTTCTCTGTCTTCTTTAGTTCTTCCATATAATGCACTAGGGAAAGGGACTCTTATTTTGTTTTACCTTGAAGTATTAAAATGAAAATACTTAATTTTGCAAGGACTGGGCAGTGAATCTAATAATCCCTTTTCTCAACAGACTAAATCTTCTCTGTTTTTGTTGGTAATCTTATATATTTTTCCTCTGTTTGACAATTAAAGTTAGTATTTGAAATAATATTCCCAATAGAAATGTTATTTGTTACTTCTCAGGGGCTTGCATTAAAAAAATGTTATTCCAGTTCCTTATTTCAGCATTTCATGGTGCAGAATCCATATCTACCCAGTGGCCTCTAAAGATTAGGAGGAAAGGTGTTTCCAGATGTCCCAATCTCATCTGAGCTTCACCTGAGTTATGCAAGGGCCCCACATTTATGCATTCAGGGTGGATCTTCATTGGGGAATAGCTCACATAAGGTTGTTGGTATTTCCTGCTCCTGTTAAGTCAAAACTATTGTAATAACAGCTTTTCTGCCAGGATTCAGGTACCTTAGTTTCAAGCCCAGACCAGAATCAGGAAACGAAGAGGTGTATGTGTAAAGGAAAACTACTGGGGTAGAGGTTTGGGGTGGGGAAAGGGGAATTGCTCAATTTTTTTTTCTTGGCATCAAAATGTTCAACATGGATAAGTCATTAGACAAAAAAAGACCTAGTCTTAGTGGAAATTACCACTGGTCAGATTCTCCATGGTAACTTTTGATTCTGACACCACGTCAATGGGCTGGGTAGATCTGAGAGGCTGCAAGGATTGTCAGACTAGGAGTTAAAATACTTAGTTTCTTTGCAAGAATTTTGAGTGTTTATGCAACTGGCATAGGTCTTATGTAAGAAAAATATACAAATAAGAAATAGCAAACTAGGTATAAAAGTGAATATCTATAATGAGAAAAGAAATACTAAGAATTATAAATTTTAAAAATCTGGCAAATGCCATATGTATTACAAAATCCCTAAGAACAACACAGTGTTTTTATTAGCCTGACACACTTCTATAATTTTCTTTTCCCAATAATTTTTGGCTGCATAGTCTTCAACCACTTCTACAAAAGATAATGATTTTATAATATTTTCTACAAAGAATGGAATGATAATCCAGTCTTTATACGTGAATACTTGTTTCTCTCCCACTACTCACACCTATATACCTCCATTGCAGGATAACTTGTAGCCTTTGATTGAAACCAGAGGAGTTACAGATTATGTGGGGTGTGTGTGTGTGTGTGTGTGTGTGTGTGTGTGTGTGTGAGAGAGAGAGAGAGAGAGAGAGAGAGAGAGAGAGAGAAGGGGGTTGGCGAGTACATGCCTCAAAGCCAGTCCTACACAAGGAAGTTTTGCAATAATTTGACTATACCACCCCCCCCCCAAAACAAAAACAACACACCAAACAATCCAATTAAAAAAAATTAGACATAAGACCTGAATAGAAATACAAATGGCCAATGGACATATGAAAAGATGCTGAGTGTCATTAGTCATCAGAGAAATGCAAATTAAAACAAAAATGAAATATCACCTCATACCTGCCAGAATGGCTATCATCAATAAATCAACAAACAACAAGTGTTGGGGAGCATATGAAGAAAAGGGAACCCTCATGCACTGTTTGTAGGAATGCATTTTGGTGCAGCCACTGTGGGAAATAGTATGGAGTTTCCTCATCACTGCTTTCAGCCTTGCATACATTTTCATTTTATTTATTATTTATTTATTTATTTATTTATTTATTTATTTATTTATTTATTTATTGTATTATCAAAGCTATGTTCTCTGAGCTCCTGCCAACACTCCTGTATTAATTTGCTAGGGCTGCAATAAAAAAATACTACAAATAGGATGGCTTAAACAAGAGAATTTTATTGTCTCACAGTTCTGGAGGTGAAAAGTATGAGATTAAGGGGTTGGTTCCATCTGAGGACTGTGAGAGAGAATTTGTTCCATTCCTCTCTCCTAGCTTCTACCTTCATCTTCACATGCTGTTCTCCCTATGTGTGTCCGTCGCTATGTACAAACTTCCCCCCTTTTTATAGCACACAAGTCACATTGAATTCATAAGGCTCACTCTAATGGCCTCATCATAATTTGTTTAAATCTGCAAAGACCCTATTTCCAAATAAGACACATTCTGAGGTTCTGGGGTTTAGGACTTCAACACATCTTTTCAGTGGGAAAATTCAACCCATAACAACCCTTAGCTACACCCAGCCAATAATCACATTGAAAGGTGGACAATGGTTCTCACAGCTGTGATTTATTTAAGTGTGTCGTCCTTGCAGTATTTCCAGGGATCTCAGTTGATGATACTTGTTTTCTAAAGAGAGAAAGGTTAAGATGTCTATAAGTGTGGCCTTCATGTTCAAATGGCTGCTGCAGGGTTGAGTACTGTTGGAAAAGAAGGTCAAGTGCACTTAGTGTTATTTGGCCAGTGCATGTGAGAGTAAATGTCCCTTTATGCACCATGTGAGTTTCATCTCATTTCATTATCCACTCTGGGTGAAAAGCAAAAGAAAGAGTGACAATAAGGGGCAAAAAGAACTCTCAGAAATTTTAGCTTAAAACGCGAATGTTATAGTTTTGATATATTTTCAAAACTTTTATCACCAGGTGACTGTTGATCATAAGTTTGCACAGAGAGTTTACCAGTAATAACATGCACAACATGAAAGGTCTCTTTGTTTTGCTTCTTTGGATTCTGCTCTTGATTAGTTGTTCATCACTTATTCCTGCCCGCGGCACAGTGAATGATCAGTACTCACCCAAATGACTCAACTAATAGCAAACAGCATGCTGGGCACTGCGAGATGACTCAGAGACGAAGCTGAGATCAATCAAGAAAGCTGTTTCTAAAGAATGTGCTGTAAAGGGCATGAAGAATCTAGGTGCTGAGTATACCAAACTTTCACTGGAAAATTCCTTCAACTTTGCTGTCTGTTTGAAAACTTCTATAATGAAATGTTAAGGGGAAAAAAATAACATAAATCAACCCCCATGAATAACTTACTTAGAGCGAAAGAGCAAATGCTGTTAGCATCCATTTGTTGTAAAACTAATTAACAAACGCTCAGAAATAGATCAGTGCCAGCTTTAACTCTCTTGTCGATGGATGGGTAAACAAAGCATTGTCACTTCAGGTTTTGATGTCTGTTCTCTCATGATCAATTATTAGGATGTGGTAAGCAGCCTTTTGGTTGTATTTTATTTTGTTTTGTTGAATTAATAGCTGCCAGATTCCTCCAATCTGCACATTTACAAACAAGTCTATCTCTATTTTTAAAAATTATTTTAAAGACTTTTGCAGTGATTTTTATTTTTTACAGAGAAGGAGAGAGAGAGTGGAACACCCATCAGCTGCCTCCTGCACACTCCCTACTGGGAATAAAGCCAGAAGCCCTGGCTTGTGCCCTGACTGGGAATTGAATGGGAAACCTTTTGGTGCACAGGGCGATGCACAACTGAGCCACACCAACCAGCTATCTCTACTTTTAAACTGTCTCCATTTATTTGTTCCCTAGGTATGATTATGAATTTGATGGCTGGGGTACAATAAGATGAATATAAAATAGGGCATTCTACTTTGTGAATATCTTTTTTTTTGTTTTGTTCTAAACTAGAGCAGTTAAGAATGCAGTCTCTGGAGCCAGATTGCCTAGTTTATTAGAATTTCAGCTCAGTAGGGTTTTGGGCAAATTACATAACCTTTTTGTGCCTTATCTTAAAGTGCAGGTAGCCTGCATCATGTAACTGACAGTGGCCATAGCAAGAGCTCAGTGAATTTAGCTCTCTCTGTCTAGAAAGCTTCACCTACCATCTTCTCTCTCTCTTTCTCTCTCCCTCCCTCTCCTCTCACATCTCTATCTATAACTCTACTACTATCTCGACTCCATTTCTCTGCCTATCCAAATCTACTTACCTCATACCAGGGATGGGCCAAGGGAAATGGCCTCCCTCCTGTCCTGTCCTGTCCTGTCCTGTCCTGTCCGTGACCCCCGGGTAGCTCTCATGGACTGCATTCTATTACCTTTCCATTAAGAAGGCAGGCTTCTTTGTTAATGGAACTCCTTAGTGTCCTATTTATGTCTCTCTACCTCACACAGAACTATTTCCTTCATGGACATTTTCTTCACTACCACTATTTTTTTTCTTCACTATTCTGACCTTTTACACAATAAGGTCCTTTATCTGAAGTCTCCTGGTCTATAGCAGGAGCCCCAGACCAAGGCAGGGTGCCAGTTGCTGTTATGGGGGTGAGCCTCTGGTGGTTACTGAAAACTCTTTGCTCCCAGATTCCGCCCGGTGCTCACTTGCACCCGCTGACAGCGCCAGCCCCAATTGCTCAGTGCCATCAATGGGTGCAAGCAGGGCCAGCTCCATCAGTGTGTGGGAGTGGTGGTGGGAGTAGGGCTGCCAGTAGACAGGGTACCAGGAGCGTGGGGAGGGGGCAGGGGCACGGAGGATGGGTCGAGACCTGCTCCTGTGCCCACCGCAGCCTCGCAGCCTACAGTTCCTCTCAAGGTGCATGAATTTGTGCACTGGACCCCTAGTTAATTAATAAAGTCCTGCCTAAAGGGATCCTATTCATTTTCAGGAGACCATTGTCAGAGGTAACAGATACTGTCTGTAGTTATTGTCCTTGTGCTCCAAACGCACAAACAGGGACCCTCTGCTCATCTTCCATCTCTGGGGTCTGAGGACTATCTACTACTTGACCTGGGGTGTGTATGTCTTAAAATGCACATTCAAGTTCAATAGGAGATTTTGAGATGGCCTAGAGAGTAAGGGCCATTGCCTTCTGAACCTTGGGACCCACTTCCTATCTTGAGAAGCTACACAAAAAAATGCCATAATAATGGTAAGTTATATACAATCACTAATGTTACTTGACCTTCATCTATCCTATCACTTCTCAAAATCATTTTAATAGTGTGGTGATGTATCAAATTAATTCTAAAAAGAATTTCCTGGAAACATAAAATAACCGTAACTCCTCAGCTAAATCCTATGGGTTTGATTCAATTCTTTCCTGGAAGCAGATGAGGACCTCATTTAGGACCATGAGCCCTGCTGGCCAAAGTAGAGATTCCAAAAGTAGAGTCAGCCAAAGTCAAGAGAAGGCCTCAGTCACTTCACCAGTGTCCTAATTCTTACTGATTAGTTGAGCTCTGTGGACAGCAGAGGAAGGGTACTGGATAAAGATAATAGTGTCTTTTTGGTATAGAAGGCCTCACATATTTCTTTAAAGACTTACTCCTGCAAGGCTAAGGGGAGGCTTGTTTCTTCCTGTGATTTAGTGAAGAACTTTTGTGGATCATGAGCCCACAAACTCACCCCCCCTCCCTTCTCCCCTGCCTCTGGGACCACCTGCCAGGCTTCCCTATCATCAAATCTCAGCTTTCTTCAGAAAAGTGCTCTTAAGAGATCCCTTTGCGCTAGGCCTACTGTGCTACAATCACACAGTCCACACAAATAAAATGCTTTGGCTTTCTTTTTGCCCCCAAAATGGCCATTAAGAGACTTGGATATGTAGGAATTTATTTGAAGTGCCTAGGATAGAGGTTAGTGCTGTTAATTAGGAGTTTAGTTCAGTTAATTATACTTTTTTATGTTTCCACACATAACACCTCTTAAAATTACATTTCAGGTGATAGCTTGGTGGTTTTCCACTCTCACTGCATATTAGAGTCACCAAGGGAGCTTTGAAATATTCCAACACCCAGGCTCCATCCCAGGAAAGACTATGGGG
>NW_006300032.1:5133778-5134729 GCF_000327345.1 Myotis davidii | reverse complement strand
GAAATTTCCTTTTTACCTCATATGTTTATCTCCTTTCATAAGCAAGGCTAGTAACACTTGTGAGAGTGCTAGTGGGCAAGAATAATGCTGGCGTGGCTTTTAAGAACAGCGACTACCTGAGATGATGATTCCACCAGGTTCCATTTGATGGGAAGGACTGCCTGCCAGACTTCCCTATCATCAAATCCCAGCTTTCTTCAGAAAAGTGCTCTTAAGAGATCCCTTTGGGCTAGGCCTACTGTGCTACAATCACACAGTCCGCACAACTAGAATGCTTTGGCTTTCTTTTGGCCCCCTTTCTTTTTGGACACCTGCCTTTCAACTGAGAGGAGGCCTGTGATGTGCCCTTTCTATCTGATGTCGCTCCTGTCCACGTGATGGACTGAGTATTATGAGTGGGAGGTTGGTGAAAAATAAATGTAAAGAATTTATGAGAGCTAAGTTGCTGATGTTTTGCAAAATATGAGGAAAAAACATATATAAACCTTTCTGGAGGTGAGGGGGCAAGAAAACCAATTGGGCAAAAGAACAAAAGAAACCCAATCTTGTTAAGTGCATGCATTCCGATGGTGTTCTTAGCTAGTGTCTGCTCCTCTGTTGAACTAAAGGCGCTTAATATTTGGCTGCTGCACCTTTACCATGAAAGCTGGGGGGTGAGAAGAGGGCAGAGACTGAATGTAGTCATTGCTGACATCCATTTGAAGCCAAAGACACAAAGGGAAGTAATTGGAGTTAATGGAAATAGAGCTTTAGAATGAAAGTACATGGGATTTGATTTAGTTAATTTAATTAAAGCTATACTTTAGATTACCTCATTTAAATTGCCTGTGTTTTCATTTATGCTCTGAATCCCTGGCCTTTACTTAATGAGCAAAGGTTCCCTAATAGAAAACAATGATCTGTTTACCTCTCCTTCAGGGCCCTGCTGTATCTCATCCTCAGCCAGGGCCA
>NW_006300032.1:5099099-5133538 GCF_000327345.1 Myotis davidii | reverse complement strand
TTCCTGCTGGTCTGCATGCAAATATTCCTGTGCCTTGGTTAGTGTTTCTCTCCTTTCAAAGTAGGAAGTGTGGCAGAGCAGTCTAGGCAGAGGGAGGGAGAAGTAAGGAAATGCCTAGGTAGAGGGAGGGAGCAGTTCCCCTCGTGGCTCCTGTGGAGGTCCCAGGAGAGGGGTGAAGTACACAGCAGGCCTCTTTATAATGTCTCACTCCTTTGCTCTCAGGAAAGCAAGGGTGACGATAGTCACAAAACAATGCATTTCATGATAGGATAACATGAACATATTTCCACTACAGGAGGAGATCAGCCTTTCTTGTCTCTCAGCACACCAGCTCTCAGAGGAAGCCTGTAATTACTGTCTCCAAGCACCTTTATTCAACTCATTCCTCTTATTCCTTTGAAATTTTCAGAAAATCTGTGCTATGATGAATAATACATAGATTTTTGTTACCTTTTAGTAAGGCAGTATTACTAGGATATAGTTTTCATTAATTTAAACATACGCATGTCACCATTTATGCTTTGTAGTATAATAATCTACTTTCTCCACTTTATTCTTTGGCAATAACTTGCACGTATATATGAACCATTGAATTATGGTAATTAATTCACTCTCAATAGAATAGGCAAGGCAGTAATATAGACAGTGATCTACTCAATAGGCATTTATTGGCTAACCACTTCATTTAAGGCACTGAGCCCAGGTACTGTGGTTAGTACAAAACTGCAGAAGACTTGATCACTTTCCAAGGGGCCCCTACCCTAATAAAGGAGATTAAGCCTCAGGTACAAATAGTAATTCAAAGTATGGTATGAAGTGGTAAATGTGAAATACAAAGAAAGTGCTGTGAGATTTCTGAGGACCATCAGATCGTGTCTGACTTGCAGGTGGGTGGGTCAAGGAGTATCCTGTGGCACTGAGCTCTAAAGGAGGCAGAGGCTTGGACAAGTGATGGAGGGTGGGTGGAGATGGGGCACCCAGGTAGTTAGAATAGTGGGAGTAAGTGGATGGCCCTGTGAAAGTGCGGAGCACTTTCTGGACCATAAATGGGCCTTTTGGTGTTGATGTAGAACACACGTATGAAGGTAAGTTTTGCTAGAGCAAGATCTTGAGAGTCCTTGGTGTCAAACTAAGGAGTTTATCTTTACCAGTTAGATGTCCAGGTTCAGAGAAACATTGATCTTAGTCTTTTCAGAGCAGGGAATACCCTGGCAGCCTCGGCCCTCCTGAGGTTGGACATGGCATGCTTGTGGTGAGCTCCTAACACCTGGATGCCCTGAGTCACACCTTCCATAGTCACCCACATACACTGGCTGGGTGTCTTCGGGTCTCCCACTGGAATGTGACCCTGGCATCTATCTAGATCTTGTTGGGGGAAAATGTTCTCGTCCCACTATCTGATACCTGACCGCCAGCTGCTAGCTAGGACTCATGAGTAGGAGGTACGTGGGCGAATCAGTCCAGGGCTGTGCTTCTTCCCACTCTACCACATCTGCTTCCCATGGTTTACTTTCCTAATGATGTTTTGTTGTATTAAATGTGTAGGCTTCTGAGAGTAGGAAGGAGAACTTTCATCTTAGTAGTGCTTCTCCAAATTTGCTTTTCTGCTTTAAAGACATCTAAAGAGCCACATCAGAAGAAATACCAGTTGAAAGACAACCTTGACACTTATTCATGAATACTTTTTTGAATAAATGAATACATTGAATGTTCGCTATCTGATAGACACTGTACTAAATCCCACATTTCATTAATCCTTTTAAGCTTTTAGTATATGTGAAGAAAAAACATGTTGAACATCAAAACAACACAGTCCCCTTATATTACCATTTATAGTTGCAAGAATTAAATGAAATAATGTATTTAAAAGTCTTAACACATTGCATACAGTAGTCACTATTATTATTATGACTTACAACTCCATACACCATCAATAGTCTGGCTCAAAGAATTTTTAGTTGGAGGTGATATTTTGCCTCTCAATTTCAGGTTTTAATGCTTTTTATCCTCAAAGTATTGCCACATCTTTCTGGAAAAGATTAGAGATTTGGTTTCAAAGTTATGACAATCATTGCAATGTGTCCCAGTGTAGATACTCCAGTTGCCAGGGACTGTATAAATCAGGGTAAAAAGTGGGCTGATGACAACCGCCATTTTCTTTTATTTTTGTCGCTTGGAGGGAAAAAGCAGTTTGGCAGATGTTGGGGCTTGTGACTGAGAAATCGAAGCAACATGGTGAAAATGAATCAGTCAGCATGATGATAGCAACCCTGTTTGACTTCTGGACTGATCTGCCGTCCCCCAGCTGCACTTCACGTTATTCATGGGAGTGTGAATGCAAACGCTTGTGTTAGAAAAACATCCATGTCATCAGTTCACTATGCAAAGTACCCTAGAGATTGGAGGGTAGAGCCCTTTCCCTGAACATGAACAGAAATCTCAGCATGAAAGTTGATTTCCCAACACCACAAGATTTTGCGTCAATTACCCAAGGATGAAATATCCAGAACATAGAATCTTAATATAAGTCTAGAGAGTTTTGAATCTAGATTTGGGGACATCATAAAGATAAGTGATTATCATATTCAGAAAGGTGATTTTCAAGAAGGAAATGATGTTTGCTCCTAGTGTTTTATTTGTGGCATCCATGTCATATGAACATGTTTTCTACACAGTCATAGGGAGAGAAAAAAGAAGGAGGAAATTAATTTGGAGCCTAACTATACCAATGAAAAAAATAAGTTGAAAAAAATGAGTTAATTTTAACATCAGAATGCTCATCCAATTTGTCTTGTACAATAACAACAAAACACAAATATATCATGTTGAACTGTGTACAAAAGTTGCAAAAGCTTGTCACTTCTACTTTTTTTTTTTTTAAAGGAGAAGCAAATGTGTCTGGCTTCCTCAATTTTTTCCTAACTTCAAGTTTTCAACTTTAAATAAACATTATGGAGACTTGCTGACTCACAGCACTTAACTTCTTGGTTATTTAAAAACCAAAAATAATGCCACCAAGAAAGGACAAACTAACAATGAAAGTTATTTATATACAAAAGTAATATAATCTTATATATTTATTTGTCTGTTAATTGTCAAAACTTGGCTTGAGATAATCTCTAAAAAAATAATTGATTTTTAAAATACTAAACCAAATCAGCAATCTAAGAACAGTTTTTGGGTTTGCAGGTAAAACCTCACCTGATTTTCCATCTCTGGCAGATTGGGCTCATGTTTTCATGCTCCCATGATACTTAGATTTAGCACCACGGCACTTAATATTTATTGGCTTAAGTATCTCTCTCCCCAGTCATGTGAATTTCTTGAGACTAGGGACTCTCTTGCCCACTTTGGTTTCAGTAAGTGAACCAAAGTCATATCAGCTGGAAGACAGAAGATTCTGTGTAAGAGATGTTGAGTTTTTACTTCAGGTTTTCCATTCCAGGGCTCAGACACCTGCAATTTCATTGTCATAATCAGGACTAAGAAGGAAGCATCCATCTAGAGTGAGTATTCATCTAGAGTGAGGAATACAGGGATAAGATTTCATGAAGACAAACAGAGTTACTTAAATAATGTAGATGAAAAATTATAGGAGGGACTGGAAACCACCACAACACCTTCCTAACTGTCAACTTTCAATCATTGCAAGTGAGCTTTTAAAAACACAAGTCTAATGAATTCACTTCCCTGCTTAAAAACCTTCAATGCATCCAAGGGTACATGGGATAAAGAGTCAAGCCCTCACCTGCCCATAAGGTCTTAAGTGACTGGCTCCTCTCCCAGTCCATTGGAGCCACTGTCTCCTTGAGCCTACACTCCACAATACATGCTCTCTTTCAGTTCATTATAACAGAAGGCTCTGTTCTGCCTCAGGGCCATTGCACCTGCTCTCCCCACTGTCTGAATCATTGGAGCAGGAGCAGCCTGCCAGGCCTTCTGCTGTCTTTGGCTGCAGACTTTGGCTAGCCCAGAGATGATTAAAGTGTGAATTTGAATGCCTTAAGGCCAGTCAACTTCCTCCAGTCTGCCTAGGGCCTTAATGTTTCCAACAGTCTTGCCTCTGCCAGATGCATACCTGTGTGTTACCTGCCAGCTGCCCTGAAGGAATTTGAGTTTGCAATCCCTGGACTAATTAATTCCTACAAATCAAACAGTGATCTGCAGGAATGTCACTTCTTCTTTTTTTAAATTCTTTATTGATTTCAGAGAGGAAGGAAGAAGTAGAGAGAAAGAGAGAGATCGAAACATCAATGATGAGAGAGAATCACTGATCGACTGCCTCCTGCATTCGTCCACTGGGGATTGAGCCCACAACCTGGTTATGTGTCCTGACCCGAAATTGAACTGGGACCTCCTGGTGCATAGGTTGACTGTTCAACCACTGAGCCATGCTGGCCAAGGCAGAAATGTCACTTCTTAAAGGAAGTCTTCACAAACCCACACCCTGAAAAGCATCCTGTACTTTCCTTCATGGCACTCATCATAATTACCATTATATAATTGACTGTGTTATTAGGGGTTTAAAGCCTATCTTTGTGGCAAGGACTCTTGTCTTTTCACCACTGTATCCTCAGCTCTTTCCATACGGAAGGCACTCATTTATTGAATGGATGGATGGATGATAAAACTAGAGTATCCTAAAACTTAATAATGTAAATAACTCACTAAGAGCTGTAAATGTGAGTCATGGGTAAACATCTGTGAGATTTAATAGAGCCTAATCCTTCCAGTAGACACTGCGGTCCCCTAACTCTGAGATGATAATACTGTGTGAAGCTTATAAGGATAGTGATTTTGTACTAATGAACTGTGTTCCAAAGGACAGAGGGAATGGGAAGCAGAGGGCTCCAGGATCCCTACACCTAATGACACTTGAGCATCTCTGCTCTTTTCATTATTCGTCTTCTACCTTTTACGTAAATACAATGGACTTCTGTGCAAGATTTGTCTGAACAAAGCTTTCATCAGTATTGTGACAAAGACTGTCTTACAGACTGTGGTATCAATAGCCCCAAGAATAAGGGCAGACACCAAGTGAGTGATCCATAAGTATTTGTTGAATATTATCTATGTATGGTAACCAACTTGTGGGGGATGATACATTTTCACATCTACAGATTTACAGTGTGTTTCAGTATCAAGAAATGGCAACGCTGTTCCATTGTCATTTTCACATCTACAGATTTACAGTGTGTTTCACTGTGTGTTTCAGAATCAAGAAATGGCAACGCTGTTCCATTGCAGGTAATTAATTGCTGTACTCTGAGTGTTTTTCCCATCCATCCAACCCAACAGCAAAACCAAACCAAATAAGTACTCACTTTCAAAACTATGGTAACACAGGCTGTTCAAATGCATTTTAAAAACTTTCATCATGGTCCTTCCCTAGCTACATTATCCTCTCTGCCTATAGTCACATCCAAAAGGCAATGAATGAATGATCTTCACAAATATTTTATTTTATTTTCAGATTTTTCAGAATGTGCCTAAAGAATGCTTCACTAATGTGTTTGTTGAGAAAGTTTGATTTACTGATGCTACTATTATTATTATTATTTGGCCTCGTTATATCTGAAGCTAACTAAAATAAAGTGGACAATTTTCCATAGTGATAAGGTAATTTTTTTTAGTGTGGTAATTGGCAGTAAGAAGTGGGGTAAAAGAAATTATATGGAATAGTGTGTGCTCTGTTCACTGTGCCAGATACCTTCTATTCCCACCCCTACCTGCGCCCCAGCACTCCTCACCCTCACCCCTTCTCTGCCCTGTAGGCAGACCTTACACATGACTGTAACAGACTCACTTGTTCTCTGGTTTCCAGCTGGCTTGGCCCGTTGGGAAGCCCCTACAGGAGGTCAGAGGAGAGGAGCACAGTAAGGTCAGTTTCTGTATTTCCTTGCTTCCTCCATGCAGGGTGGCCTTGTACTGGCTGTATAAAACCATCAAAGGTCACAGCTCCTCTGAAGGTGACCTTTTCCACGCTCTCCCACTGAATTCAGTTCCCTCCTCTCATTCTTTTATGCTTACAGGTTGTAACACCTGGTATGACTAGCTCAGGGGCACCTCAGTCTTCTTTGTGGTTGCCCCACACCTACCCATACCTCATAAATAAACCCTCCTGAGTGTACCACTTGCTTCCCGTTGGGTCCCTGGCTTTTATGCATCTATCAGAGGTTCCATTTGCCATCTCTGTTATTTTATTCAGGAATCATAGTTAAGGTGATAGGCCTGGCATCTACTGCTTTAACTACTTTTTTAAAAAATTGCTTTAACATATTTTGCTTTCAGTAAAAACAGTTCTGCCCTATTCTTTTAAACAGCGTCATGTTGCAGCATATAAAAGTTCTCTAATGTATTTATCGAACAGCCTATCGTTGAGCTTCTCCCCCTCAATTTTCCTGATTTTGTTTTGTTTTTTTTGCAGTGTACATCCTTGAACACACATCTTTATGTATTTGTGTGATTTTTCATACAAGATAAATTCCTAAATGGGAATTGTTGGGGAAATATTTTTCTGTTTCCAAAGGATAATACCACTAAGCTATTGTGACTAAGAATGCACTGCATTGAAGAAATTAAATTTTAAAGATGTTCACCAATGAATTAAGACTTTTTTGCTTTTTATTCCCTAGACTTGAGTAACATAGAACTTTTAAAGCAGAAAAAAAGATCTTTAATTCCAAAAGAGTTTTAGCTGGAAAAATACTGGATTACAAAGCACCTTATTTTTTTTAAATTGCTTTCAATGACTAGTTCACCATCAAAGAAAACCTATTAACATAACTGGTAACATCTACTTTTTAGATTATAATTATACAAACACGCCTACATTAAAAAATTTCTCTGGAATTTATGAACCCCCGGAATTCATCCATATAATTTCAAAGAAAAAAAGAACTATTTTCTTAATTGCTTCACATTCACCCAGCATTTCAATTTATCTCACAGAGCCCTGTTTTTATTTTCCTTTCCTTCCTTCCTTCCTTCCTTCCTTCCTTCCTTCCTTCCACTGGGAGTTAAAAAACCTGAGCTCCAGACCTCTCACTTGCCACACCTGGCCTATGTAGACGTTTAGGACACCATTACCAAGGACTGGATGACATGCTTAGTCAAGGACCCTCTTCCTCATCAGTGTCCACCTGAACTGTGGTGGTGAAAACCATGGTAGGAGGGTGTATTGTCCCAAACACATGAGTCTCAGTGAATATCAACATGGCTATGATCTTTTGGGCGGAGCTTGTGTAAGAGGTGGCAGAGATTAAATAAGGATTTCCTCATCTGGGAGATTTCTCCAAGGTCCCCGTTATTCCCCAGATCTTTTCCTCATGACTTATTGAGGATTTGCATTATGCTTGGGATTGGGAATAAAGCACCAAACAAGGTAGAGCTATTTAGAGCACCAATTTTTAAAATGTTTTCTAGTGTACATCCTGAAGAAATTTTGAAAAATCATATGCCCTCTTGCAGAGTTTTAAGTTGATATATTATCTTAAAATCAAACTGGTAAAGGGTATAATTTCTAGCACTTGTGACTGGGTAACAAATTCATTCCTCATCTTAAAATGCCACTCTTGATAACTTTCTTCAAGATATGAAACTTTTCATCCTAGCTCCCCCATTAAATTAGCATGTATTAATATTCTGAATTCCTAACAAGTTTTGATTGAAGAAAAACATAATGGGGCTTTCATCTAATGAGACAGAAATACAAAAGGGCTGCTTTAGTCTTACCATTCACCATCCTAACTGTACTCAAGTTGCTGAGTCATTTAAGATACCTGCTCTGCTGTTTTAAGTTCAGAGTTACAGGATTTTAAAGTAAGACTTTTATTTGTTCCGATTTTCTATTTTCCAGTGGAGACAAATGAGACCCAGAGAGGCGAGGTGACTTGCCAAAGCCATGCAGCTGGGTGGTGAACTTGGGATCCTTGGTTATCATTTGGTGACCTTTTCATTCCTTTGTGATTGGAAATGCCACAACCTCTGTAGTAGGTTTAAGTAAAAATTAATAGGAGCCAAAAACAATAGTAGCAACTATCACAGTCCTGTGTTATATAAGAACTAGAGGCCCAGTGCACAGATTCGTGCACCGGTGGGATCCTTGGCCTGGCTGGGGAGAGACTGCTGCAGAAGGGCTCCAGGGCGTGTCTGACCCATCTTGCCCAGTCCTGATCGGCCAGACCCCAGCAGCAAGCTAACCTACCTGTTGGAGTGTCTGCCCCCTAGTGGTCAGTGCACATCATAGAGACTGGTCAAATGGTCAGATTGTCGGACACTTAGCATGTTAGGCTTTTATATAGAGAGATGAGACAACATCCCAAATACAATAATTTCTTTTTTAATAGTAGCAAATAACAACAGCAACAGTAATACTGTATTATACCTGATACAATAATTTCTTTTCATTTTCCCCTGTATTTTTTTACCATTTTATTTCTTCCACACTATTTATAAAACATTTTATTTATTGTTTTGAATTAGTTTTACCTGTCTATTTGGAATAAATTTATCATCTTTCTTTTTTGTTTTTTTACATTTATTTCACTGAGAAAAATGGAGTACATTTAATTTTATAAAGGTAAAGTCTAGAAAGATTAATTTTCACCACTTAGTGTCCTAAGTAATACAGAAAGCTTGACAAATGATGCTATCTTTAAAAATAATTTTAGGATGTACCTATGAGCTAATCAGTAATAGTTTAATTAAGAGGTTAGAAGCTTTTAAGAACCTGTTATACTAGTAAAATAGTTTCATCCTGTCTAGTTCAATTATTATCAATTATATAACAACTTTTTAATATTGTCAAAGTTTTATTTTAGTTTTCAGTTTGAAAACTAAATAAAGCTTATAAACAACTATGAAGATCCTATAGGAATACTTTACAGTGTTACTATTCAAATTAGAAGAGACTTCAAACATAACTGTTCCTGTTTGTGATAAATTTTGGCAATGAGAAAATTAACAAAAGGAACTATGTTATAGAACTTTGTAGCTGACTATTGGTATTGGTATCCAAATTTGCTACTTTTCATGTAGCTATCTTTATTAGTTATAGACTCTGACATAAAACAGAAACTACTGTATTTAATACTGCATTTAGTATATATCTTTATGTTTTCCCAGGACACTGAAGTTAACATTTAGGGCAGGTGTTCACTGAGAATTAAACTAGATTATACATATGTTTATGATATGAAGTGGAATTTGTACTGAGGGTTCCTTATTTGAAGAAAACCTAAAATAAAAGCAAGTCTAATAAAAAGGAATAAATATGGAGTGATAATTCACACCACTATTTTTTTTCTCTAAAATAAGAATGCCTTAAATATAAAAAAAGAAAATTGAAAATCCCTTTGAGGGTAATGTTTGACTAAAGGGAAGGACACCTGTTTTATTTATTTACTTATTTAATTTTTAAAATATATTTTTATTGATTTCAGAGAGGAATGGAGAGGGAGAGAGAGATAGAAACATCAATGATGACAGAGAGTCATTGATCGGCTGCCTCCTGCACACCCCGCAACCCAGAAATGTGCCCTGACAGGTAATCAAACCCTGACCTCCTGGTTCATAGGCTGGGCTTACTTATTTAATTTTTAAAAATTAGGTAAAACGTTGTTTGGGTCTCCTCAGTAGTCTGTTCTCTAGAGCTCATCTTAACCTTATTTTCTCTCCACTGCAAGTCTACACATACTTAATCCCAATACTTTGTGGATCAGAGTAGAATTTTTACCTGGATCCCAAAAATTCAAGGCATACCTTCTCATTGCCAATATCTGATGAATGTGCTCAGCTAAACACAAAAACTAAAGGACCTTCTCTTTAGGTCTTTGTCCTCCAATCCCACAAAAAAAATAAAATAAAAAAATAAAAAGGCAGAAACTTAGAAGTTAGAGCTTTTCATTAAAACCACGCGGTTCTAAAGAGGCCTGGCTGTCACAGAAATCCCTAAAAATGGAAAGGAGGAAGTCTCAAGATGTACGCTTCCTCACTACACAGGGATTTCCCCAGCGGTGGGAGCTGGGGGTGATAGAGGAGTTGGGAGAGTTCCGTGCACTGAAATGTACTTCACGTGAAATGTAACAAAGCTGTGTTTAAAAGCTATTTTTAAATCATAGTAATATTATGAACTGAGGTACACTTTAAAATCTGTGCTATCCTTGTGAGTTCATAGTCCAGCGCTCTGGTGTGGAACTATTATATGCAAGTAGAATGTCAGAGATGTGCAAAAGCTGATTGTTAAGTTTTCAGGACTTGTGCTAGCCAGTTGTCCAGCACAGTCATGATTAAAAATAAAATGATATGAATTTAAAATATAAATTATATTCAAAAGAAAGGCAATGAATACTTAAAACCTGTCATTCATTTTACTATTATCTATGCACTGGAGGTTATTTATGTCTCTAGTATTGATATTATGATTGCCAGATAAAATTCAGGATGCCCAGTTAACTTTGAATTTCAGATAAACAAAGAATCATTTCTTAGTATAATTATGTCCCAAATATTCATGAAATACCTATATTATACTAAAATAATTACTTGTTGTTTAACTGAAATTTAAATTTAATAGAGCATTCTGGCTTTTTACTTCCTAAATCTGGCAGATTCTGTATGGAGGAAATACTATGTAGAGGTACGTTACAGCACGTTTATTTCTAACTCCATGTTTTTACTCAGCATCCATTGATGACTATAAAAATAAACACATTTTAAATAATTTCATAAGTATTTTCTCTATAGAAATCCAATGAAATCTTGATATCTGCTAGTATAGTCTTTCAATTCACATATCTACATACCTTTTGAGTTAGGATAGTATGAAATATTGTAGAGAGAGGACTAAACTTGGGATACCAAGTTATTTAATGTGAGGAAAATGTCTAAGAAAAGCTATGGTTTCTTTGTTTACTCCTCTCTGTTGTTGGATCTATGGATGCTCCTCATTACCATTAATATTAGAGGATACAGCAGGCTAAGTACAGTTGTTTACAGGTCAATTCATTGAAAATATTTTCACTTCCCCCACTCCCAATTAAATGAGTGAAATGAGAGAATGGATCAATGAATCATTTTAGTAGCTGGGCTCTGGGTAATCGAGGTCACTGACCTTGGTGGGCTGATAAATGAATTTGATCCCAGAGATGACTGGCAAGATCGGGTTTCTGGCTGCCTTGTTTTAATCATTTATGTGTGTCCTATTATTCATACAGAGATGTACAGTGCTAGCAGCTCCAAACTCAGGTTCATCAATATTACACAACAGACGTGGGTGTTTCCAGGACAGCTAAGTCAGAATATAACTTCCCTAGGAAATGGGAAACCCAAGGTAATTGTCTTCTAAATATGCAGCAGGCACAGAAGTGCATATTAGGATTACTTTAGCTGGAAATTTCACCCGATTCTCATTTGCGTCTTTCCATACTTTGCAACAAGATGATTTTTCTCCTCCAATTCCTTCTCTTCTCCCCTCCTCCTTTTTTTTTTTTAAATTTCAAAAATTAAAACACCAATATTTTAAAAGAATGGATAGTCATTTTCTTCATGCAGAGTTAAGCTAACTGCCTATGCCTCACACACACTCTTGCTTACTATGGACTGAATAAGTCTGGATTTGAAAAAGGCTCATGTTTTAGTCAGATTCGTTTTCTTCCACCAAATGAGATATTAAGTTTTGTCTCCACATGCACACTGTTGTATAAACAGAAACTGAGCAAATTCTAACAATAAAACATCTGGTTGTTTTGCAAATAGCAATTTGAATGAATGAAATAAAATAGTCCATGGATTTTTTTTTTTTACCTGAATTGAACCATTTAAAAAAATGGGTCTAGAGATAACCTAATGTTCAATTTCCAACGGAGCAGGCATTTTTCAGCACCCATAAATAGTGGGTGCATTCAAACCCAAAGTAAACAGTATTGAGTCTTCTTTTTTGTGATGTTAAATTCTGGTAGGTAATTGCCCTCTACCTAGATAATCCTTCAGTTTCCAGATTCCCTAACTAATCTTGAGGACGTGACTTTTCAAGGATGGGAAATATTATTCTGACTGTTTAAATAATATGAGAATAAGCATATACTAACATGGAAACCTTTGGCGTCATTTCCCCTTCTTTTTCTACATACACACAAGACTAACATAAATATTTAGAGTTGGTCCTTAAAAGAATTATGTCTTGAGCAGTGATCTAAAAAGAAAGAGAAGATGAGAGGAGGGTTTCCAAAACATCCGTTCAGCTTGAGAGGAATACGGCCGTACAGCCAACGCAGAGCCATTTATTTGAACTTCCAAAATAGCGTTGAGCCTAAAAGCTTGAGATGTAAAGGTATCACCTCAGAATCATTGTGGTCCAATACTTTTTTTTCATTTTTATTTTTTTATTGAGCTGAACTGTAACAGTTAATAGTATTTTACTTTTATCTAAGGTTTTATAGTTTATATTGTATGTTCATAGAACAACATGAATATATTTAGTATCGAATGTGTCATTTTCTTATTTAATTTTCACAGCAATTGCATGAAATGGATTCTACTATCCTAATTTTATAAGCAAATACAGTGAGCCCAGAGAGAGGAAGTCACTTGCTTTTTAGCCACTCTGCACTCACGCATCTCTTAGTCCTTCTGACAAAGCTAAGATAGAGTCTATCAGGCTTGCTGAAGGGAAGAACAATTAATGATCAGAGAGATTAGAAAATTTGCTCAAGGTCATTCGGCTAGTAAATAGTAAAAGGGGGCACCAAGCCAGGTTTCTAAATTATTTCCAGTTGCTTCTGGTGACATCTTTGTGACTAGGAAACATGGGAGAAGCTGATGAAAATTCAGTTGGCTGGTGATCTTTTTGTGTGAATCTACAAAGTCTTTGAATGTAGTTGCAAGACCTATATAATATGTGGATGCAATAAATGTAATTTAATGTTAACTTTATGTAACTGCCTTTAGGGCAGCGGTTCTCAACCTTTGGGTCGCGACCCCTTTGGGAGTCGAACGACCCTTACACAGGGGTCACCTAAGACCATCCGATAACACATCTATAATTACATATTGTTTTTGTGATTAATCACTATGCTTTAATTATGTTCAATTTGTAACAATGAAAATATATCCTGCATATCAGATATTTACATTAAGATTCATAACAGTAGCAAAATTATAGTTATGAAGTAGCAACGAAAATAATTTTATGGTTGGGGGTCACCACAACATGAGGAACTGTATTAAAGGGTTGCGGCATTAGGAAGGTTGAGAACCACTGCTTTAGGGTGTCACTTATCTACCCTGTCCTTTGCTACTGTTGTTCTTGATGAAGGGCCTAGCACTATGCCTGGCACACAGCATGTGCTCAATATGTTGTGAATGCTTCATGAGTAAATGAAAGCACATCCCTGTATGCAAACCAGGGGGACAGCTTCTCCTGACAGTGCAGGCGTGGAGATTCAGATTGCCCTTGGGTGAGTGAGGAAATAAAGTATCAGGGGCCATCTGTTGGGTTCACCTGCCGAGCTGCCTTGCTTGTGAAATGGAAAGTCTGTGGCATGAAGTAAGATGTCTGCTCAGTCTGCCCCCAACAGCAGGCCTGACGAGAGGCAGAGTCGCAGCTGCTTAGATTTCTTTCTTTCCAAAACCCAGAAAATTAGAATCGAAGACCCTACAAAACTCACGGCTTCACTTCATACAATAACAAAGTACACTTGATTGATGGACGAAAATCTGGGTTGGACCCCAAGCAGGTCATTTCACCACATTTTTTTCTCATCAGTAAGATGAAAAGTTCAAATTATGAGGCCTGCACATTCCTTCCAGCCCTGAAACCCTTCAGTGTAGTATTGCCTGAGGCTCACATACTTGAACAATATATACAGGCTCACCTCAGCCATGCCTGTGCAAACGGGACGCTTCAAACAGTACGATCCACACTTTCTTCCTCTGTTGTGGTAGAATAATCATAAAACAATAGTGAGAAATGTTTCCTGATGATATATTGGTTAACTGGCTACTTAGTATTTATTCTAATTACTGAACAAACAAAAATTTTGATGACTCTTGTGATCTTGGTGGGCTCAAGTGAATTGGATCCCAGCAATGACTGGCAAGATCAAGTCTCTGGTTGCTTAGCTTTAATCATTTATGGGACCTGTAAGCTGAGTGTGTGAGTGTGTGAGTGTGTGTGTGTGTCTGTGAGTGTGTGTGTGTGTGTGTGTGTGTGTGTTAATGTCACTTAAGAAGAACATGGATGAGGTGCAGAAACTAAGTTGTTGAACTGAATAGGAATTTGTTTTGTTTACCCAAAACTAAATTGACTGTCATCAGGGTATTATTTGGAAACTATTATTCAGATGTAGAAATAGCAGGTCTGGCTTTTAAATTTCTGTCAGTGGAAATATAATTTGGTGATGGGTTTTTTTTGGTCAACTGGTTTGTGTCCTGTTGTTAAATTTTTTTTTTCAATTGATTTTCTTTTGAGTTTTTTTGTTTGTTTGTTTTGTTTTTAGATTTGGGAGCTATCTTTCACTACATATAGTTGTTGATTATGCACTGAATATGCTTATTTTATTTTCTGAGCAAATAAGAAGTAAATGTCACAAAGTATTCATCTTCAAAAATACAACATTGATCTTAACAAACATAAAAATTAGAGCAGAACAATAGAGGCAATGCATAGATTATCTATGGATAAAAAACTACCTCGAAACTCTACTTTAAGACTGGCATTTAGTAACAGGAATATCAATTTATCTTATGAGGCTTTTTGACCAAAACCCACAATAAGAAACACATATTTCTCATTGTGATCCAGTATATGTGGTGTATCTGAAGAAAGGTTTCACTAAATAATAGGTTTTCTTACTGTGTGTGATGTGCTCTGATGTTTTTATAAAAATATATTTTTTTATTAATTTCAGAGGGAAAGGTAGAAGAAGAGAAAGATAGAAATATCAATGATAAGAATCATTGATTGGCTGCCTCTTGAATGTCCCCACAACTCGGGCATGTGCCCTGACTGGGAATCGAACCATGACCTCCTGGTTCATAGGTTGACATTCAACCACTGAGCGTGCTACACTGGCCAGGCTGCTCTGTTTTTTAAAAAAATCTCTATTTTAATTTTTTTTAAATGATGGCTGTAATTCAGTAAGTTCATCTGTGACCCACTAATGGACAGTGACCTACAGTTTGAAAAATACTGTTTGAAGGCAAAGATATACTATCAGGCTCATATATACTATATGCTATATACTATAATATATATGATTGACCTCAGAATAGGTACATGAACCATATTATAATGAAGCAACTCTACTGTGGATATTTGCTTTTTAAAATCAGCAGCAATATTGATCCTTTTTCATAGTCAATAAAGGCTTAGGCCAGTAGCCATTAGTGTCCCTTGCAAAGACTATTCTTTGATGTCAATGGCTTCCTCTGGACCCAGAATTTTTGCTGAGAGTGGATTTGCCTGATCTGACTTGGAGAAACAGGAGACCCTTTTTTCCATGCCCCTCTCCCAGCGTGGGCTTTGGGCACTGAAATGAAGACAGGGAGAAGGGTGGGACTGTGGACAAAAGCTCCACTGAGATGGACTGGTTGGCCTGAGACACTGCTGACCTGGGAGGAAGAAGTATCATTGTAAGGTTCCATTTCTGTTCACCCACTGACACTCCCTGGGAAACTCACTGAGATAGTCTCTCTCATTGTTTCTTGTTTGCACAGCACAAACTCAGCTTTTTCAGAGATTAAGATGCTCATCAATATCCAGGCTTTTCTTTCTGGGCATATAGTTATACCACTTTCCATGGCAATTAGATGTGGTTATGTGACTGAGTTTTTTTTTTTAATATATTTTATTGATTTTTTTACAGAGAGGAAGGGAGAGAGATAGAGAGTTAGAAACATCGGTGAGAGAGAAACATCGATCAGCTGCCTCCTGCACATCTCCCACTGGGGATGTGCCCGCAACCCAGGTACATGCCCTTGACCAGAATCGAACCTGGGACCCTTCAGTCCGCAGGCCGACGCTCTATCCACTGAGCCAAACCGGTTTTGGCTATGTGACTGAGTTTTATCCAAGAATGTAAGTGGAAGGGATGTGTGTCCCTTCCAGGCTTGGCCCATATAAACTTTCCACCACAACCTGACCCTCTTCCCACAAATGCTGCTTGGAAAGGTGAGAACACTGATGGTCAACTGTCAATCCACACTGTCCTGTGACATGAGCATGGAGTTCTTCTTCATTATGGTAAGTCTTTGAAATTTTAGTTGTTAAAGTACTTTTCCTACCCCCAAATGTTGGTCTCCTTCAACAGTCTCCTAAGTGTGTATTTGAATCCCATTTTGCTGTCCTTCAATCCATTCTTCATAATGTGGCTTCAGTGGTCTTCTCCTATGAACTAACCATGTCAACTCTGCCACCTCCTTCTTGTCTTCATCAAGCCAAAAATTCAGATTTCTTCTAGGATAAAGCTAAAGCTACTTAATACAAATCTCAATGGTTTGGGCCTGCCTATCTCTCTACCTACATCTCTCATCATGTTTACCATGTCTCACCATCTTTCACCTTACTCTCCCCACTTTGATTATATACGCCTTCTCAAGTAGTTCCCATTTTGTCCTCTTTCTGGCCACAAGGCTTTCTGCATATCCTATTTCTTCTGCCTAGCATACAGGCCAATAAAATATTTTTCTTTAAATGATAAAGTGGTAAATATTTTAGACTTTGCAGACCATATGGCATATGTCCCAACCAACTACTTGAATTTTCCATCTTAGTGCCAAGGCAGCCTTAAACAATATGTGAATAAATGGGTGTGGCTGTGAACCAATCACATTTTATTTATAAAAGCATGTGATGAGCTGGATTTGAACCATTGGTCATACTTTGCTGACCCCTGGAGCAGAATGTTCTTTCTATACTTTCCTCCCCCCTAATAAGCAGTCCTATAAATCCTTTATCTCTTCTCCAAGGCAGCCTTCACTGATATCTCCGACTAGATCAAATCCTTCTAGTGTATGTTCTCATAATACTTGTTATAGTGGAAATTTTACATTGCCCATATTAGTCATCAGAAGAAGCTAGTAAGCCTCTTGTTTATCTGTTGTTATTCACTGTTAACTGAGCAATAAGTGGGCACCTCTGATTTGTTGTCCATTACATAGGACAGAGTGAAAGAGGTGATTGTCCTAGCCTCTGTGATTTAAAATAAGGTATCCATCTATTTGTTCAATCGACAAATATTAATTGAAGTTCTACTGAGTTGCAAGGAGGATTCCAAGGTGTATAAAACATGAGACAGGAAGCTATTATTTCAGATATCTTGGTGCTTGTCCTCCCATCTGAAAAAAAAAAGATAAAATGGGAATGGAGAATGCAAAGATGGGAGCAATAAAGACAATGCATTGGCACCATAAGTATAATATTTTTATAATATTTTATGGGTGTAGAATTTGATTTGCAGGATACTGTTGGTTAAAGGTGATATGGAATGTTTTGCTGACACACTCATAATTTTCTCCTTCCCACATGCTGTTCGACCTGGGCAAGTTTCATCGGTTTCTTTTTGGCATTCTAAACCCGAATTTCTAGAGCCTTTTCCATCACCTGCCAGACCTGAGAAGTTGCTGCACCGCAGAAGCAGAAGCAGATGCTGCTCGGTCCATATAGACATTGGTCAGAGCCAGATGTGTTCACCCAGCGCTCTTGAATCCTCATGTTTCATGGCAGCTCTTTTCTGAAAAGAAGCCCAGGAAAAACAATACTCCAGAATCAGACTTTCCAGATGCTTCTGGGTGTTCCTGGCTGTGTGTGTGAGTTTATACGTATAGGAACTCAGAGCGCCTTGAGCAAGCTCGACATTATTGCCACATTCCAGCTGAAGAGTGAAGCCGTTGCCGAACACAGACGATGTCAGGCGCTGGTAAGCATACATTTGGCCCTGATTGATTTCAACAGGCTGGAGGTGAAAATTATCTTAAAGGCAGAGTTACTTTAAATCTAATGCAAAAAATCACATGTTTCTCTCTGTCTTCCCCCAACCAGCTGCATCTGGCCCTTAGATTTGTTTGGTTTGGCTTTCACCGTATTTAAACAACAGCAACAACCAAAAATTGGATTTGTGGATGTGGGAGATTTCATGTAAAAATTCGAGTTTCTGGCATCTGGGCGATCTGGCAGGCCTAGGTGCCATTCCAATGTGGCTGGATACAGCCCTGCTCAGCTCAGATGAGTCATGGGCTTGCCAGGACGCTGACCCTAACTGACCGCCTTCACTCACTTATTTTATCTTCCTGGCACAGAGTTTGCCTTTGCCCTTGTCAGATGGAAAGAAGGATCAGTGGCACAGAAATATTTTTATAAAGAAAACAACTCTTATTATTAAATGCTACTGTGCTATTTTCGGTATTTGTATATCACCTTGTATTTTTTTTATAGCATCTTCCCCTCAAGGAACTCAAAAGATCTTGCTAAAGTTCAAGGGCAAAAAAGCCATTGACCCCTCTTGTCTGGGTGGACTAGTGTCCTAAAGATCTGCAGAGTCTGGGGAAGTGTCTGATGAGAAGAATGTGCCTAAACGGGCATTCTGCCCGAGACAAGGTTCTCTCAAGGGCCCTGTGATGGGTACTGAGCAGCGGAGTCAAGTAAGGATGGGCAGAGGATCCAGTGGGAGCAGAAATGTCCCATTCAGCCTACAGAGATTTGTTTAGGGATCTGGCCACCTGCATGCACTGGGCAGGACTAGCCCCAGAAGACCTAGCTTTGGAGATAAACTGCAGAGGATAAGTAGCAATTTACCAGATGGAGGTGGACTTTAGAGAGCACGCGAGCAGGAAGGAAATGAGCTTTAACTTAGAAACATGAAAAACAAGATTGGGTTGTTGGGTGGAATGGGGACTGAGTTTATGAGACATTTTTATCCAATCTGTGTCCCCTGTAATATGGGAGCATTCAGACCAGATACATTGTTATGCTCAGAACCCTTTCAGAGTCAGCTACTCAAAGAGTGGTTCATGGACCAGTAGCATCAGCACTTATTGGAAGCTTGTTAGAAACAGAATCACAGACCTTATTCTAGACCCACTGAGTCGGATGCCCAGTAAATAATATAATTACTATTACTTCGTGTTTTTTTTTTTAAAGAACTAAGTCATTCTTCTTCTAAAAAAATTGAGTCTTGGTTTGCTCATTATTATTATTATTTTTTAAATCATGTAGATAGTAGTTATAATAAAGACGAGGTAGAAATAGTCTCTTAAAAAAAATAGAGCCCACTCTTGCCCTTTGGACTCAAACACTAATAAAACAAATTATTCAGTTATTTATTACATTCAGGAGTTACTTAAATTCCAGTTTATGGCAGGAAGCTATGTATAAGTACTCTCATTTTTTATTTAATGAGTAATGAAGATGATAAATTAATGGCTTTGTAAGATAAAGATATCATTATTGAATGGGTACTGTGTGTGTAACTCTTTACATACTTCACTTATTTTCCATACTTCAACCAGCCTTAATTTATAAATGAAGAATTAAAGGTTATAGACATTAAGTTGCTTACGTAAGATCATGCAGTTATTGCTTTGTAGTTAATATCTAAACACACACTTGAATCCGAATCCCACATTATTTGCCTTTGCCTACAAGTACTCCTAATGAACTTTAGATTTTTTAAACTCTTCTGTGACTTGGCCAGTTGTTGTTTTTTTTCCCCTTTTGATCTTGATTGTCAAAATGGAAAGGTCTTACTCTACCTGATTTCTACTTAAAGAAAACAATTTTTAAAAATACTGATTGTACTTTCAGTGAAAATGGTAGTGAGAATGATTCTTACATTATTTCTTTTCTTTTTTTCTTTTCTTCTTTTTTCGATTCTTTGTCCTTCCTTCTTCCCTTCCTTCTTCCCTCCCTTCCTTTGTTTTAATAACACTTAGTTGCTTGATTTTACTCACCAGAATCAAGTTAGACTAAAACACATATACTATTTTAAGAGAAAAAAAGAAGCCTAGTTTCATAGCTCCAATAAAGCCTGCAGGCATCTCAAAACAATATGCATTACAACTTCAAAGAAGAAAGATATTGAGTGGTGAGAATTTAAACATATCACAGGGACTTTCAGGTGGCTACTTTATGATGTGAAACACACTTTTAACTTAAAAAGCAAGATTTTTATAACCTAAGCTGTCTCTTTATGCATTCATAAAACCATGGAAATTTTATGGAAAAATAAATCTTTCCTTTAGAAAAGAACTGGGAAATTTAAAAACTGTAAGTTGACATTTGTTTCCCAGAGCTGATACTGAAACAGTAAACCAGAATGAAACTGCTGGATGACATTAGAGAAGCAATAATGGTAACTTTCTGAGGTCAGCCTGCTGGAAATAGGAAGTATATACTTCTGCAATTGAACTGACAACGGAAACAACTCAGGAATCCCAGGTTTGCTTAACTAGACCAGTCTAGCTGCTAACAGAGCTTCCTAACAAGTAGGCCATGGAGCAATGGAGACCAACAGACAAGATGCCAAAGCCACCAGCAAGGCCTGCCATTGGACCCCTGAAGACCTTGCCGTGAGTGCTGGTATTATCGCTGAAACTGTACATAGCAGTGCCAAGACCTATGTGATCATTATCATATATGTATCTCATTCTGCTCCCCTGAGATTATTTTATTAACGAGTGATTGAAAAAAATATAGGACGGTGGTTAAAAACAAAATATTTGGAGTAGTTTGAGGGTTGAACTCCAGTTCTGTCATGTATTAGTGTGGACATTTTGTGTTTTTTGCCAGCCCAGCATCCCCTGCTCCATCTTCTGAAAATACCACCTTCTTTTTCCCTTAAGGAACTTCTCTTCCCCTATTTTGTGTTAATAATCAAAATCCCTGCCTTTCCCCAACAAAATAGGAAGGCATGTGATCCAAGATGGGCCAAATAAATTCAGTCTTCCAGAAGTTCAAACTGTGAGCCATACCAACAGCAACTGACCAGAGTTGATCATCTCTACGGTGTTTTCCTGAAGAAACTGGCCCATTAGTTCCTGTTGCTTAGATGCTTGGAACTTTTTTTATTTCTTATTCTTCCAATGATCCAGTTGTTCACTCTTGATTCTGTGAGCTTCTGCATACCCTTCCAGTAATTTTCAGTTCTACTTGGGTTAACCAGAATCTCTTGTCCTTGTTTGTCACTCGAATATGCTAAATAAAGTAGATCATAACTCTAACCTTCACAGACTTCAGCAAATGTAAAATATCTGGTTTAACCTAACAGCTTTATAATAATGACTTCAAAATACTTGACAGTTAAAAAATATTATTTTGGTAACTGTGAAATACTATGTATTTAATATTTCTAAGAAGTTATGTGTAAAATTTGAAAATAATGCCTACTTTCCAGATTTGTGAGAATTAAATGAGAACATGTCTAGAAGATGTCTAGCACAGTGCCCCCTAGAGTAAGCAATCAATTCTATTGGTCCTTACCACTCTAGGGTCTATAAACTTGAACATCTTAGTCCCAGGCAAGTTCAAATATTAAGTGAGTTATGCTAATAGTTTGTCATTTAGCAACCTCTCTGAGTTTTTGGCAATGCAGGAATGACTGCTGGATAGTTCTATTTACACTAAAAAACTGGTAATTTGAACATTTTAGTGGGACACTACGCAAATTGGCACTCAGTTAAAAAATGGATTTAACCCACACACACGCACACACACAAAGGAACTTGTTTGAATAAGAGCATTTAAACAAGATTTTCACTTTGTAAATGAGCAATTTTGAATTTCCCCAGAAATTTCTGGTATTTCATTCTAAACTATGAAGTAATCTAGTGGATAACATTTTTAGATTTATGTCAACCAAGCAAATGATTTATTTAGTCTTTACTGTACATATATTTTTAACATGGATGTACACATGCACACACAACAAAGCCACTCGGATTGCTCTTAGCCTTTTGTAGAATATAGATGTGCAGAAAATTTTTAAAAATCTGAGATGTCCTCAGCCAATTGTTCTAATTGACTCACGTGCCTAAAGGTTTAGAGGTTTGTACAGCATTGGTCCCACTCTAGTAGGCATTTGACACAAACACTCTTTAGGTAAAGCTTCTTTTGTTGAAACTAACCTTTAAGAGTGTCAGGTCATTTGTCTCTACTTCCTCAGCTTTTAAAATTTTACCCAATGTGGAGAAAGTACATGGTGGTCTGTTTTCCCAAGAGCCTTCTGAATGAGCTAATACTACAAAAGTCATTTAGCCTGCTCTCATGACGCAGTCCAATTTTGTTAGCAGAACGAGAGGAGGAAGGTATTGTGGAAGGTACTTGTCCAACAGCCATTTTCTCTTTGCAAGCCAACAGAATTATGATTTCATGCAGATTCCTAAATCTCAAGGCAGGTGGTGATCTGCAGGGCATCACGGCTCATAAGTCTTAGCCAGTCATGGTAATTTGGTTCCCCATTTGCCAGTATTTGGTCTAAGGTTTAATATATAACCAACTTCCAGCAGAAAAGATGTAAGGGAATCTGTTGGGGAGGGGGCAGGCGGGGAGGGATTATAGAACAGATTTTCTTCCTGGTTAAAAATATAGAGATTAACCCACACACACGTTGACTCCTTCTTCTTCTTCTTCTCCTTCTCCTTCTCCTTCTCCTTCTCATTCTTATTCTAATTCTTCTTATTCTCCTTCTTCTTCAATATTTTTATTGATTTAAGAGAGGAAGGGAGGAGAGATAGAAACAACAATGATGAGAGAGAATCATTGATCAGTTGCCTCCTGCACACCCACTACTGGGGATTGAGCCCACAGCCTGGGTGTGCTCTGAGCAGGAATTGAACTGTGACCCCCTGGTTCATATGTTGACGCTCAACAACGGAACCACACTAGTAGGGCTACTCCTTTCTTCTTGTCTTGAAAGTAGCTAAGTGAGGACAACTTGCTTGTATCTACATCACCTATTCTGTAATCACAAAGTCACAAGATGATTGAATAAAAAGCCGATGTACTAAAGATGGCAGGGTTGAAATATAAAAAGAGCCTGAATCCTAGGGGTCACTTTTAGCTACTGCCCTCAAAATGGAACCACAACTGCCTTCCTATGGCCAATTTGTTAGCTGAGGGAATTAAATGTCTTCATTAATTTCTGTTACTTGCTGCTGAAAGCATTCCTAAGGGCATTAACACTTATACAACTTCTCTAAACTCCTTAATTTTAAATACTTTAAGTCACCAGACGAAAAGATTGTTGTCTAACAATAAGGTGAAGAGAGGTGGGAAAGCCCTACAAATATAATCTTTTAAAAATTGAAATTCTACTTAGTGTTTACTGCCAGATATCAGAGGGCTGTTTGTATTTGCTGGAACTGTCAGAGTAAATTCCTGCTAATACAGCAAGCTGGGATGGCAGAAGGAATTTTACAAGGGCCTGTGATATGCCCTGTGATGAAAACACTCAAAAGTCCTCTTAGAATTTTAGAAACAGGATAAATGAGTTACTGTTAACTCGGAACTAAAATCATTCTTCAGTATCTGCACTTTAGGAGTGGGGCATTTGTTTGCATAGAAAGTGATACAACTTTGAAAATACATTGGATATTAAAGAATAAAAACAATTGAGAAAGATTTTATTATTATAGAGGGAACTATAGTCTCTTGAATCATGTGACCTTTTTCCCACAGATAGAGAATTGTAGAAACTGTGACCATAAAGACTGCTGCACTATTGAGATGTCCTACAGGCTTTCCATACTAGGAAGATTTCCTGATTGCATAACATCCATGTGAAGAAGTTTCTGAGGGGGAGCATGCTTTGTCAGCACAGTGACTTCCATTTTTTTCTTCACTATGACTCACGAAAATAGATGAACATGTCTTGTATAAGTGAACATGTGTAGGTGTACACACATGATTAAATGTTTCATATTAAGATACTTATTTTTTTATTAGAGACAGATGCTGGTGAAAGAGGAAAGTGGCTTATTAACGTGCCAGACACCTGAGGAGATGGGGGACTCTTGTGACAAAGTCCTTCTCAGCATCTCAGTGCAAGCAGACATTTTTATAAGGAGGTGGAGGGAAAGCAGAACAAAGAAATAAAGGGGAAGGGGTGGAAAAGTTCTCCACATGCAGACCAGCACAACCCATTCTGATAAGGACCTCAAAACTGGTCAAGTGATGGTCTATTGTGCATCATCCTGGTCTTATCCTGGTTCTATGTCATCCTGGTTATACAGTTGAAGTTCAGCAAATCTCCCAGAATTAGGATGACTGAAGGTCAGAGTCTGTACCTTCTGAAGTTAGTTCCTAGGATTCTTATACAAACATTCCATTTGTCTACAAGCTACATATTAGTCAGAGTCACTATTTACAGAAACAATGTCAATGGAATGGTGGGGTGGGCTACTATTCCCCACTGTTACACTATGAATCAAACTGGCTTGTCCTACATGGAAACTTGTTGTCTTACAGAGCAGAAAGTCCAGTGATAGGGCAGACTCCATGGTTGCTTATCATATCACCTCGGTACTGTGTCTGTCTTCTGACTTCTATGGTGATAGTTTCAATCTTAGGTTGCCTTCTCTTGTAGCTTGTCGTAGAGACCAGTGTGTTGAATGTCATCAGTTATTCCTTCAGACCCACCCTCTACCCTTTTGTATCTACTCTGTGCCCAACGAGGCCCACAGCATGAATTACATGAGTATGCTCCCTCACCTGCTGGCTTCTGCCTGGATCTAGTCAATGGGGAGCCCCTGAAGGAAACTGAGCAGAGAGAAGAGAAGAAAGCTGGCTCCCTCCCTGTGAGGTCAAGTTGTGCTGACAATGTTCCTTAATGAAAGTTCATTGCTCTTCTCATGGTGGTCCTATCTCCACCATACTCTCCAGGTTCTGGGAACCCTGGTCCATGTGCTTTTGAGCACAGGGGTGATGAGAGCGCTGCTACAATTCATCCTGGGGTGGAATCATATTTATAGATAGACCTTGTCAGCTTTTCTGATTTTTCCTTAGTTACTGATAGGAAGGTGCCAAGTAGACCAGAGAGTAGAAAGAACAACTGATGCTGTGGCCACACAGTAGTTGATTTAGCCAAAGTATCCTGGATCAAAAGGCACTGAAACAGCTTGCTATGTGCTGTGTCCTGCTTCAGCCTCTAGAAATTCTCTGGAGGATGACACAGGGTTGAGCTATTCCTTCTGGGGCTTCGTGTTTAGTTCAGATGGAATCCACTGAGACCCGGATCTCTGTGGTTAGGCTGACAGTGGTTGCTCTCCTGTGTTGGTTCATCAACCAACATCTTCCCGAGGCTTCTCCAAGCTTAGCCATTGCTGTTCTGTATTCACCACTCCTCCTCAGAGGAAGTTATTTCTCTAGCCATTGTCATTTCCCCTTGTGCTTCACTTCTCCCATCCATCCTCCTCCCAAGGAATATCTTCACCTGTCTTCTTCGAAAGCTTTTACTTGTACGAGTAGATGACAATAAATTGTGGGACTGTTACTCAGTTCTGTAGGTTTTTTGTAACTTAATGAAGCAAGTAAAGGTTTATAGCAATTGTTTGTATTCCCATAGCATATAAAGGCATTTCTCTTGCCCCTAAAATAGGGTAATGCAGGTGGAGTATTTCAGGCACACAGAGTGCAGTCAGGAGGGCTGTAGAATCAGGACATATTTGAAAAAATGTTGATTTCCATATAGGACAAAGACATTCAACATCTGTCCAAGTTCTCTCTAGTATCTATCTGTCTGTCTATCTATCTGTCTATCATCTATCTATCTATCTATCTATCTATCTATCTATCACCTATCTTTAATTTATCCATCCAACCATCTATCTATCCATCCACCCGGCTATCCAGCCAGCCACTTACCTACTTATCTATGAAAATAACAGCTTCTGGGTAACTATGGCTCATTGTTTTCATGCAGAGAGCATATTTTAAAGAAGTGGGTTTATTCCTTTTTTTAAAAAAATCAATCATAAAATTATCTTCCAGATCGTTTAGAGTGAGTAAAGAACAGTGATGTTAGTTTGGAATGCTGGGTCCTTAGGGCAAGCATCTAGCTGGAGACCAGTGATACCACCTGCATTAGTTTTGCTGAAGTCTCTGCCTGGGTCTGGTTCATTGGTGGGCCATGGGTGGTGACTTCTCTGATATGTCATTTCATAACCTGTTTGCAGAATAAAGGTTGCAGGAGATAAAGGTATTAGAATCCTTTCTACTTACCCTTCTAGTAAAGATACTTTTTAAAGGGGATCTTTCATGTCAGAAATGGATTCAGGTTTTGTGGAACCTTAGGATTATACAACTCTGTAGATCTTCTTTAAGAAATAGCATATGAAAGTGGTTATGAAAATCTTATTTAGAATTAGAAAAGAATTCTCAATAAATTATAATTAAAAAATGCAAGTCTCACAAACATCACAGAATCCAGAATGCAATGTAATATTAATTAACTGCTTGACACATCTCTATAGTACCTTCTTTCTATATTTTAGCTTTGTACTCTTGATTTTTCTTCTTATATGCCAATGACTTTTAAAGATAATTTTTCGTGAATAAAATAGAAAGGTTATTCAATCTCCTAGTATGTTTAATTGAAATTTTTTTATTGATAACTGGGATGAATAAAACATTCTGAACTTTCCTTTAGCTAGACCCACAAAAATCCAGGTAGCCAGTCCAACTACACCGGACAGCAGAAGAATTCTGTTGGAGGAAATGTTTGTGTGGATCAATACAGAAGTCTTAACAAATTGCAGAAAGTATAAAAAAAGGAATCCTCCTTATTTGTGAATTCTGTATTTGTGGATTTGCCTGCTCATTAAATTTATTTGTAACTCCAAAATCAATGTTTGCGGCACTTTTGCGGTGATTCATGGACATGTACAGAGCAGCGAAAAACATTGAGTTGCCCAGTGTGCCCGCTCCCAGCTGACGGTGATGGAGGCAGGGCTCTGCATTCTCGTTTGAGCTCTCGTGCTGTGAACAATTGTCTGTTTTGCAGTCTACTTAATGCCACATTTTTTACATTTTTGTGTTTTTTGTTGATTTTGCTGCTTGAAATGTCCCTGATGCTTGGTGCTGAAGTGCTGGCTGGTGTTCCCAAGTGCAAGAAGGCTGGGATATGCCTTATGGAGAAAATACATTGTATTATCTATTTTATTGTTCATCCTCACCTAAGGATATGTTCTTTTAAAAATTGATTTTGGAGAGAGAGAAGAAGGGAGGAAGAGTGAGAGAGAAACATCAGTTAACTCCCATATGCACCAGACTGCAACCTAGGACTGTGCCCTGACTGGGATTCAAACTCACAGCCTTTTGGTGTACTGGAGGCTGCTCCAACCAACTGAGCCACCCGACCTTGAAACAGAGAGCGGGTAGGTTGCCTCATAAAAACAGGCAAAGGAGAAAAAGAGTCTAAAGTGGGAAAGCTCAGTTTTATGAGAAAAGTCCCTCATTCCCCTGCGTAAGGAGGAGAGGAAGGTGGTAGGAGGAAGGACAGAGGGTGTTCCTGGTGAGGTCTCTCCACATCAGGGATGTGGAAGCCTCCACTTCTATGGATAGGGAAGCAGAGTCGGTTGTCAGTTGTAAAATGGGGAGAGGGAGGCTGGACATGTAAAAGCAACACACCTCCTTTTTAAGAAACAAATAAAGCTAGTTGTATTTTAGAAAATATGTTTTAACTTCTTTGTTAGTGAGGCTGATGCATTTTTCACATTTTTGTTATCACATTGCATTAGTTCTTATGTAAATTGTCTTTTCATGAGTCATTTTTTAAAAGCCCATTACAAATGTACCCCATGGGAAAGAAATATGTGTCATGGGGCTGGGCAGGGAGTGATGTAGAGAAAGCTTTGGTGAGGATGGGGAAAACACTTCATTGCTTCCTGTCATTTTCACCCACGATGTAAAGCTTCAATTCGTAAGGTCAATGTGCTCTTGAGAGGGTCTAAACTTTTTTTTACAAATGTCTTCACACCCTCACTCCTCTCTCTCCCAGGTGAGCCCGAACCGAGGCCGAGCCTCCACATTCGCTTTGCCTCGACCACACTGAGGAGATGAGCCTACTGAGGAAACCCCACAGCCCGTGCAGTGGGAATTACTGTGCGCTCCGCTGGGCCCTCAGCTGAGCCCTCAGCACAGCCTTGCACACTTACTCAGCTTCTCCAGAGAGCTTGCTCTCATTTTCTGCAACTTCTTACCTTTCACTCTCCTCGAAAGAGCGACACACACTCCCACACATCCCCCACCCACTCTCAGCAATGACTGCGGTGTAATGCTGCCGAGAGAAAGCTGAAGACATCCATTAAGAAGCACCTTACCTTCCTACCTCCACATCCACAAACTGCTTGCATTTGCACCTGCCTTCTCCTCCTTCCTCCTGATAAAAATGAGCAAGCAGCTCTCCTGCCAAAAGTTGATCACAGGTACCCTGAATGCCTCCTCCCTCCCTCCTTCCCTCCCTCCCTCCCTCTCTTCCTCTCTCCTTCCCTTTCTCCTTTCCTCTCTTCTTCCTTCTCGGTGTGACACTTCAGCAGAAGCTTCCTCAATGCACGCATCTCTACTCCAGCATATAAACATACTACCCTCCTCCAAACCCTCCCCAACCCAACCTGACTTCCCCTTGCACCCTATCTTACTATTTCCTCAGAGGAAACTTTAAAAAAACTGTTGTTGAAAGTATTACATATGTCCCCCTTTTACCACCCACTGTCTGGCTCCATGGGTTATGCATATATGCAAACAAGATCTTTGGTTGATTACCTCCCACCCATCCAACCTTCCCCATCTTCCCTCCAAGATTCAGAGGAAACTTCTTAAAGGGGCTTTCTCTTTCCATCTCTATCACCCTTTAGGCTGAAGGTAGGTATTAAGGGCAGAGAAAGCTCCCTAGTGTGCTCAGAGGTCTGGAGAAATGGTCTCCAGGCTGGTAGTCAGGAGTGACTGTACTGGGTATCTCCCAGGAATCTCCATATTTACTAGGTGCTCCAGGTCACTACTATTGTTTCCATGATAAAGACACAGAACATTCTTCTTTTAATTGGCCTTAAATAGTTTTTAAACACTAAAATCTTGGTAGTCACCAGAGGCTAGGGCAGTGCTGGTGAACCTATGACACGCGTGTCAGAGGTGATACGCGAACTCATTTTTTGGTTAATTTTTCTTTGTTAAATGACATTTAAATATATAAAATAAATATCAAAAATATAAGTCTTTGTTTTACTATGGTTGCAAATATCCAAAAATTTCTATATGTGACACAGCACCAAAATTAAGTTAGGGTTTTTCGAAATGCTGACACGCCGAGCTCAAAAGGTTCACCATCACTGGGCTAGGGACAGGGTGGGTGGGGGTCAGGGGATAGGGCATAACCGCTTAACATGCACAGGGGCTTTCTTTATGGGTGATGCGAATGTTTTGGAATTAGGTAGAGGTGATAAAAAGTGAATATACCAAATGCCACTGAATTGTGCACTTTACAATGGCTAATTTTGTGTTCCATGGATTTCACCTTAATTTAAAAAATCTACTAAGAAAGAAAAGCAGACCTTATTTAGTGCTCTGTAGCAGAAAATGCTTAATCATATTTTGATCGGTTACTCATTAGAGAATAAAATTATAATTAATTAGTGAGAGAGATGGGTTCTTATACTATACATGAATAGTCTAGAAGTTTTCTTGATAAACAACATGTTGGTCCATGAGGATTCAGTAATAAAGTAAACTTTATTTATATCTAACTTGGCCTGGGGTCTATTATTTATCTTCATTGGGCCTCTAGGAAGGAAAATAAAGTAGTATTTTGAGCTATATGAAAAAAAGTGTTTTATTATATCCTTTAACCATTTTGGAAAGTGCTGTTTGCACACAAGACACTAAGTATTAAAACTCTTATATAAGTAAACTATATAAAACCTGGAAAGAAGAAGAAAGACTATAATTATTCAGCAATTTCTAGACGATTTCAGCTTCAGTTTCCTGCCACCTCAATTTAAGATGGAGGAGAGCTGCCCATTGGGGACTAATTTGCATTGACAACAAGCTGTGCACTAATGGACCCTCTGCCAAAGCCAAGATGATGAATAGGATCGTTGCTGCATATTCTTTACTAAGGCTCCTTAATGCATTTAACCTCATTCGGGTATTAGTCTTAATAAGCTTCCCAAACTTTGACTACTATTGTTCCTTAGAGTATTAATAAGACACAGAGAATTGCAGATTGTGTGCCATTGAGTAAACAAATTTATATTAGAAATCACGATTTAAACAAATAATTTAGGAAAAGGAAAGTCATACCACTGGCTGGGCAATCTTGATATTATCTTCCCAGGATATGAAAAATACCCTTCATTTCTGGTGCATCTTCCCCAAAGCAATGTCTGAGTGTATTTGCCCAAACCAAATCACCCCTTTTGCTTCTCTGCATCAGGGGAAAGTCGGCTGCCTGCATGAACCTGATTTTCCTGGGTTGGGAGGCTTCCCCAGGGCTTAGGATGACCTCAGGTCTGGCAGGTGGATTGTCACAGGGGTAGACTCTTCACTGGGTGCTCCCTGTCGCACCTGCCATTGATTGTCCACTTGCCCTGTGCACCTCCCATCTGCCGGCTTGTTCATTCCGCACAGACAGCAGTCCCGACTTCACAAGCCAGAAAACAGTCCACGCATCCAGAAAGTGGGAGCGACATGCCAAACTTGGGTTGGTAAAACTCTTAAATATTTTATTCTCTCAGTGGCACAAACCCCTCTTTGCTGGGAATTTGCAAAAGGAAAACATCCTTTCCTTTTCCAGACAGACTGGGAGTAGCATGGCGGCTTCCTGTTTTCCCAAGGGTTGGGCGCGCCTGTGCCCAATGACCGTGGAGGACCTGGGCGATGGAAGACGGTGCTGGCCTCCTGCCTTAGAAGAGTGTATTAGTGAACTTGAAAAGAGGATTAGAGTTATTGACGTGGCTCCCTGACACTTTCTAGGAAAAGGTAAATATTGCTGTTTTTCATATAGAGAAACATTAAGGCAAGAAAGAAGTATTTAAGAAGTGTCTCCCAGAGTCAGGGAGGTGGGAGGGGGATGATGGCAGGAAGCCAAATGTGAATTTTTGACTTTCAGATTTCTTACTTTAATGACTACACTATATTTGCAAACATTAACATGTCTCTTAAGCTTTTGGCAAGAAGTTTTAAAACATCAAAATTCAATTCTCTGCCAATTAACAGTCATTTAATTTAGGAGTACCTGAGTTTTCTGATTTTAAGGTACTTCTGGACTAGAAACTCAGATGCCATAGTTTAGCCCAAAGCTAATTTTTTTATGGACAAATTATAACCTTTCCAATAGACCTTGAACTGCAGTAACTCTCCTTTGCTGGTATAACTATAATGAGCTTTGATCCTTTGCTTGAGTGTGTTCTATACCTGGACTCGAATCTGTAATGAATCATCAGCTGGAGTCCAAGTTGCCATCTCAGGAGGACAGCTGGGCGAAAAGGTCAGGGGAAATTGGTCTTTGTTTAAAGTGGCTCCAGCAAAAACACCTCATTTAAAATCTGCTGGAGGTTGGCATTTTCTCTTCTTTATCTCAGTGCCTGCATTCTGATGAGCAGGGCAGGAGAGAAGCAAAATTGTGTAAATGTAATGAGATCTAAGGAGCTAAGAAACCCCAGAAAGCGAAGAGACAATATATTACATTTTAAATACTAGATTGTGTTTTGGATATCGTGGGGATGTTTTTGAACTAGTGTTACTTAATATGACACTTTCAGATAAATTTGGATGGTGATGAGTCACATTCAAGTTTAGGGTATTTGTGTGTCTATGACTAAGCTTTGTCCAAATTTTTCTACAAGAAGAAATCCTGCTTCTTAGAGTCAAGCAGGATTCAAGGTTTCCAAAGATGAAAACAACCTAAATGTTTACTGCAAAGTGGCAGGTTTCAATCTTCCTAGTTTTAGTGTAGTGATTGGAGAGATAAAATGATTACATTTAAATGGAGCTCCCGACACAGTGTCTTACAGGTAGTTGAGGCCATACATCTGTTTGCTGAATGAATGTATGAATATATAAATACATAATAAAGTGTGACAGGACCAACCAGGTTCCTTCTGTGTCACATTGACTTTTAAGTTGAATCTAAAAGCACTCTCAAGGTCAATATGACTATACTACAGAAATAATCCTTGGGCAAAATAAGTTCTCTCTGTAAGAATTCTGGCAGAGAAAATCAGTGTTGGTGTCCTCAGAGTTTGGTTAGCAGAACCACTAAGGCCTTCTGAGAGTAAAGACAACCTGCTCCTTAGACTCTAGTAGGACACGTGTGGGTAGTCTCCCTACTTCCAGTTATGACCCTATGACTGGAAAGGAGAAACCCCCTACAAGAAAAAGTATTTTCATACAAAGATTCATCCAAATGCTAGGAATCTTCTTACAAGGATTTCCTATGGATTCAAGAAGGTGTAGACGCTCTGGGTGAGTCACTGTGAGAAAATTCATAGCTCCCTGAAAAAAACCCGAGTCCCTAAAACTGAACATGTGAGGAAGAATAGAAATCACACCATGAGCTTTGAAATCAGAGTTTAAATAAAAACACAATCCTTAGCTACAACTCTTACTTGATTTATTTGAGACTTAATTTTTTTATGTGTAAAATGAAGGAAATAAAGCCTACTCTTTGGAATGGTATAGTAATATATGTAAAATTATTAGTATAATACATTCTCTTAGGATTTGCTTGATAAACAGTAACTATTAATAATACTAAACAGATGCACATCCTACCTTGAAATGTTCATTACCTGCCTCTACTCTTTAAACAGTCACACAATTTTATTGTGCATCTACTATAAGTCATAGTATGCTAGGTATCACACAAAAAGTGTTGACTAAACAGCATGGCTCCTGTTCTTATGGAGTTTATGATGTAGGAGGAGAGGGACTTCAAACCAGTAATCCTTAGGCAGAAAAAAACAGAAAATGTGAAATGAGCATTGATGATCCAATAATCCAAGCTTTATTATTTTGAGCTGTTTTTAACCATTCCCACCCCCCTCCTTTTTTTATCCAGTCTCTTTCCATGGACTCTAGAGAAATTCAGAAGAAATGTAGTACTATCCATTTCCCTAAAATTAATAATTTTAAAGGCTTGAAGAAAGCTTAAAATGAGCAATTCAATATAGCAATCAGTATTCTTATTGCATACTAGAGGCCCAGTGCATGAAAAAAAATACATTCCCAAGGCTGACATCTTCCCTTCCACTTACACAGTGGAGGGTGGGGTCCCTCAGCCCAGCCAGCCCCCTCTCACAGTCCGGGAGCCCTCAGGGGAGGGAGGTGACCCGGCAATCAGGGGAAGGCGATGCCCCATCACACCTCTGCTGCTGCCACTGCCGGCAGCGAAGCCTCGACCGGACCTGGTTACCTGAGCCTCAGGTGGCCCTGGGCAGCTGAGGGGCTGAGGGGACTGGGGAATTCCAGAGGCAGGCATGCTGGCAGGGCTGGCTGCCACTGCCGGCAGCGAAGCCTCGACCGGACCTGGTTACCTGAGCCTCAGGTGGGGCAGTCAATTAGCATATTCCCTCCTTATTGGCTGTGGCGCCACCATCTTTGAGGGCGGGGAAGTCAATTAGCATATTCCCTCCTTATTGGCTGTGGGCGCCACAATCCTTACAACAGTGTGAGGGTCAATTACATATTCCCTCTTTATTAGATAGGATAATTGTTCCACTTCACTGCCATTTTTTAAATTCCCAAGGACACCCTTTTTTTTTTAACTGTTTAGTATCATAATTCAGCTCAACTTATAGTAAATTAGATGTTAAGTAATCTTTTTTTGTTTTTCTCAATGTCTGACCTGGGATAGATTATTTATTAAGAGAATACTATCAATGTCTGGTGTCAATTTTTCCATGTGTCATTAGAGTTTCTTTATTGGTTTTGCTAGTCAATGTGACTAGCTGATGAATGGATCCAGAAATAGAATGTAACATCTGTGACCAATCCAAATCTTCCAACATCCTGATCTGTTTATCAGAAACCTAAGCTGTTAAAAGAAGAAAGCAAAAAAGAAGAAAAAAAATCCAAAAAGACAATCATTCTATCTAATAATAGACAAACATGGTAATTAACTGTACCTCCGACAGGCTTCCCATTGGCTAATCAGGGCGATATGCAAATTAAGTGCCAACTAAGATGGTGGCCGGCAACCAGGCAGCTGAAGCGAACAGGAGGTTTGCTTGCTCCAGTGATGGAGGAAGCCAAGGTTCCCCGCTGCCACTGGCCCGGCTCTAAGCTCCGAAAGCAACAAAGTTTCCATTATAGAAGCTAAACAAACCCCAGATACCTGCTTTCTGCAGGCCGTGTCCTCAGAGCTGGAGCAGCCGGCTCTCAGCTCCAGTGATGGCAACAGAGTTTCAATTATAGAATGTAAATAAATCCTAGAATAAAAAAGAAAAAAGAAAAG
>NW_006300032.1:5028909-5098515 GCF_000327345.1 Myotis davidii | reverse complement strand
GTAAAAAATTAGAGTTAGGTGAATGTTGATTGGGGGTGACTAACCGTCTAGATTTGCTCAGGAACAAGTAATTGCCTGGACCATGGGACTTTCAGTGCCACAAGAAGGACAATCTTAGGCAAATCTGGCTGACTGGCCAGGCTAATGAGTCTTTAATCATAGAGATCTATCTGGTGGCCTGTGGTCTGGACCTTGGAGCTGCCACACGTCACAAGAAGTTGCAAATTTTGGTTCATAAATTTAGCCAATATGGTGTCTAATTAAAACAAATTGTTGCATTTAAAACACAGAGATTACAAAACTGAACATGTCCAACTCTTTTGATAATACTCTTGATACTGTTGCATAATCTAGAAATGCTGGATATTGCCACATGACATCTATGCTAGAGTGTGAGAAATATAGTATCCAATATGTCACAATCTGTATCACTCCCTATTGTCTTACCTGTTACTGAGTTCAATTTTCAGTTGCCATTAATCATCTTGTGCTGTTGCTTTCCTTATAACTGAGAAATGCATTTTTTTTATATGTCTCCATAAAAAGTAAGGAAATGAAATATGCACTGAGAAGGTTATATGTTTCAAGAGAATGTGAGAGAGTGCATTATTCTTACAGCTGACCTCTTTCTCACATTTGCATTACCTGCCTGACCTCTGCGGGTGCCCATTTGTGGTTTCTACTCCAAGGAAGAGATGTTCAGTGGACAAAATAATTATCCTGATTAGTTTTTTATAGAAATTGTCTTACTTAATAGAGAACTTAAGATGCTTCTTTTGATACATACAGCCATTTAAATATGTTTTCAAGGGATATTTATTGACAGGAAAACTATTCATTTAATTAAATTACTAAAAGATAGATACACTATTGCACTTATGGAGTCTACATATACCTGTATGTTATGTTATGATACCAGTTAGGTAAGAAATATGTTACATATGAAAAAAGAAAGAAAGCACACCGGATATTTTTTTTTAATTTTATTAAATCTATTGGGGTGACATTGGTTAACAAGATATATAGCTTTTAAATGTAAAATTCTATGATATATCATCTGTACATTGCATTGTGTGTTCACCACCCAAAGTCAGTCTGCAACCACTGTACTATTGGAAACACACCAAATATTAACACTCCAAAAGGGAGGAATCTCCTTGCCATACCTATTTACATACTGACCTCAGGCACACAAACACTGCTGTGCATTCTATAAATAAAAGGTCAAACTCTCCAAACGTCTTTATTAAACTTGGCATTGTTATGTTGTCCTCATTCAGAAACTTTAAAAGATGAAAACTCCAAATTTATAGATCAGGATTTGGTAAAAAAAAAAAAAAAAAACACCAAAAAAAACCCCAAAACACAAAAACATTTCTTGTAAAGAGCTATAGAGTAAATATTTTTGTTTTCACGGGCCATGTGATCTCTGACCCAACTTCACAGATCTGTTATACTGAGAAGACCACTAAAGGCAATAACACAGAAGCAAATGAGGGTGGGTAGGTACCAATGACACTTCTTATGGACACTGGCATTTTATTTTCATATAATTTTGATGTTCACAAAATATTTCTTTAAAATATTTCCCAACACTTAAAAAAGGTAAAAGCCATTTTTTGGCTCAAAAAAAAAAGCCTGTATGTGCACAAATAGGTCGTGGGCCAGATTTGAACCTCAGGCTCGAGTGTGCTGATTGCTGTTACAGATCGTCGGTGTTTCCACCCATTTAGGCTGAAGACTCATGGGTCCTGACAAGCCTTAGAGGTAACCTCTGGGGTGACAGTGTATTATTATCATTTCTTCTATGGAAACAAATACTATTACATAAAGATGATGCAACCACAAAGCCGGATGGTGACTGCGTTTAGATTATATACTAAGTGTCCACGGAGGGAGGGAGGTGTGGATCCACATTTGGCAAGCAGAGTGGCATGTTCACAACTGACTCACCCCAATACTGCCCCACTTAGTGGTTACATTTGCGAGAGTACACACTAAACTCACTTCGAGGAAACATTCTAATGCGGACAGGGTAGCAGCATGACGCCCCTGGATATCGAGTCATTGGCTGATGGTTTGTATGCACTGGGAAAATGGTGGAGCTGCTTAATTTTCACCAGCTATAAAATTTTTTCATAAAGGGCAGAGAGGGAAATTACGGGTCCAGGAAGCGACAGAAAAATGTCCTCAGCTTTGTTCCTAGGGAAGGAGTTGCTGGGCTTTAAAGAAGCAAAAAACTAGGATTGCTTCTGTTTAGAAACCAAGTTTCTATTATGCTTATTTGTGAGGAAAAGACCCTCCTAGACTTCGCGTCACCGTTTCCAATGTTTCTGAGTGGGGCCCTGCATCTGTTATGGTGTGGATGTCTGAGCTCCACCCGGAGCTACTACTCAGTCAGAAGGACACTTCCCAACAGGCGATTATTCTGCCCAGGAGAAACCTCTGGTTTCTGAGTCTCCTACTGCCCTGGAATAAAGTGTCCTTCAGGTCCAGAGCTTCGCTTCCTGTCCATATTAGGGGGGCAAAGAACTCTCTTGAGAGGGCAAGAACCCCAAGGCCTGAAGGTGCAGTGGTCGCTCTGTGCATGTTGGGTCTTCCCCTCGGGGTCCTGCCGCCTCCTGGCACTGCAGGAGGAGACGCTGCTGTGGGTTCCCTAACTGCCACATTCTCTGCCTCCCATCTCATTGCTCATGAAGCCACAGCCCATGCCCACCGTGCCCACTCCCCGTCCTCTCTGCTCTCTCTCCCTGCCCTTCAATAAACGTCAGCTTTCCCAGATGTCAGACAGATGTTGCTTTTGTTCTCAGGCCTGCAACAGTGAGGCCACGCCAGGAGCCTGGATAACTCCTGGGAACCAAGCAAGGAGAAAATACAGAGAACGCAGAGTGATACCTCAACAAGGTATCCCACCACACGCTGAGGCCTGACAACCACAGGAATGCGTACATTAGTTAGTGTGAAAAGTGATGCACTGAGTCAGAAAGCCTGCTGGCCAGCAAGTGGCTGGCATGGAGGGGTGGTGCTCAGGTCCTGCCTGGAGATCACTGCACTCACCCCCTCCCCACAGCCAAAAGTTCCTGTTGTCACCAGAAGAAACAGCTGCACTGTGGCTCCGAAGCAGGAGGGATGTAGAAAGCCCTGGGCAGACGCTCAGGTCCAAGGCATCGAGTCACTCCCCACGCTTCCCTGGTCCTGATCTTGAGTCCAGTGTGGATAATGGGGCTTCGGGCTATTTCGGGCTGAAGGCGGAACCAGGCTGCCGAGAGCTCAGTTCTCACAAGGGCCCTGCTTATTTTCAGGGCAGGCCCCTGCTTTCTAATTCACTTTGCCCTCAGCCCCTGTGATATTGGGGTGCTGCCTCGGTGGTACTTTGATTGCCTGTGGGAAATGGATCCTGCTCTGAACTGATTCCACTCCCTCTTGACAGCGTTCCTCAAGCAAGCCTCCTTGTTTTTTTATTCACCTGCTCCTCAATTCTTTACTGCTCGTTGGGCCACCAGCTTACCTAGACTCCTGCCCGTTGGCTTTTGCTTACTCCTAGTAACGACCCAGGTCCAGTGGCTCTGAAACTTGAGAGTACATCAGAATCTCTTGGAGGTCCTGCTAAAACACAGATTGCTGGGCTCCAACTCTGCTTTCCTGGTTCTGCAGGCCTGGGGTGGGGGCCAGGGAGTCTGCATTTCTGACTTGTTCCCAGGCGGTGCTGAGACCAGCATGTTGAGAACCACCACAAGCCCACGAACCGATGGTTAGAATACATGTTCCTCCCCCAGAAGCCTGGGCCGATTGCATCCCCCAGGAAGCCAACCTGATCCATGGTACCAGGGCTCCTGATTTTTCCAGGTTCTGTTTCAGCATATGAGGTCGTGTCTAACCTGAAAAAAGTGGTTTTTATATAGTGGGCATTTGACTGAATTCATTCACTCATTCACTTCCAAACCACTTTGTAGTGATAGATACGGAATCATCTTTTTACAGGTTATTCCCCCTTCAGAGCAAGAAACAGGGCCACCCGACACACTGTCGGAAGCTGACCCTGATTACAGAGTCTGTGAACATCATCCCCATCTGCTGAGCTTCTTGTGTGTAACCAGGTGCTCACACGATCGTCCTTCAGGGTCCTGGTAGAAAAGAGGCTCCGCAGTCCCACCGGGGATTTCAGGAGAGTTCAATCAAGTGTGGCCAGAGCCTGAGGAAACCACACAGGATGGTGTAGAGCCCTGGCACTAGAAAGAGTGGGACCCCAGGGCGGGAACCCACAGAGTGAAGCTGCTTGGAGAAGGCTGCCCCATGGGAGCTGTGGGCTTCAGTGTGAGAAGTGGCAAATCCACAGCAACCTGGTGAGAGGAAGCTGCAGAAGTAACACCTTAATCTCCCTCTCCTCTCACCCCTGGCTTCCACTGATGCCTCATGGACACAACTCACAGGGAGTTAGGCAGCTCCTCTTGACTGCAGTTGATTCATTGCTACTTAGGAGTATGTGCCCTAAATTTTCCAATCTAGTGTCTCTTATAAAGCCAGGATCTGAAATGTAAAATTTTATTTTTGACCATCTATACTAATAAAAGGATAATATGCTAATTAGACCGGATATCTTCTGGATGTCCTTCTAGACAAAGCCATGGTGGCAGGGCCAAGGCAGAGGTGGTTAGGGGTGATAAGGCCGGCAAGGGAAAGCAGTTAGGGCAATCAGGCCAGCAGGGGAGAGCAGTTAGGCAATTAGGGCAATCAGGCTGGCAGGGGAGAGGAGCTAAGGGTGATCAGGCAGGCAGGCAGGTGAGCAGTTAGGAGCCAGTGGTCCCGGATTGTCAGAGGGATGTCCAACTGCTGGTTTAGGCCCAACCCCTGTGTAATCAGACCTAAACTGGCAGTCGAACATCCCCTGAGGGGTCCCAGATTGAAGAGGGTGCAGGCCTGGCTGAGGCCATGGCAACATTCCCATGCACGAATTTTGTGCATCGGGCCTCTAGTTAAAAAATAATGTACTCGCCGAAACCGGTTTGGCTCAGTGGATAGAGCGTCGGCCTGCAGACTGAAAGGTCCCAGGTTTGATTCCGGTCAAGGGCATGTACCTGGGTTGCGGGCACATCCCCAGTGAGGGGCATGCAGGAGGCAGCTGATCGATGTTTCTCTCTCATCGATGTTTCTAACTCTCTATCTCTCTCCCTTCCTCTCTGTAAAAAATCAATAAAATATATATAAAAAAATAATGTACTAAATAAAACATGTTTAAAATAAAAATAGCAAAATTCAAAACACTGAAAAAAACACACACTAGATGAAATGAATCTAATATTGTCTGTCCCCTTAGGTCCAAGTCAGATAATCTAAGAATAGAAATCCATTATTCTAAATATAAAGAGACTCTTTGTGTGAACTATCTCTAGTCTTAAAATGTAAAATTATCTTCCAGGATTGAGGCTGAGGGGGGTGTGGGGCTAAATATGAAGAACACCATTCTTGGAAGCTAACTTCACTCGGGGATATTTGCTCTGATACAGTCTTTGACCTTTCGCCCCCTTTATGAAGAGCAGAGGTACCACTTACATATTTGCTCTTGATATATGTTTCAAATTCAGACTGGAAAGCAGATGCCCCTTGCCTCCCATTTGCTTATGTCTGTTAGGCAAAAATAGTTCTCTTTTCCATTGCCAGTTGCACACACCATCTATTAATGATTTCTCATAGTGTTCCGTAGCAGAGAGAAAGCAGACACCTACATGATCATTACGTGTCAGGGCTCTGCAGTGCCCTTAATTTCCTCGCACCTGCTGCCACCTGCTCTCTCCCTTCTTTCGAAGGTTTGTATTTTCTGTTATGCTGCCTGTGTAACCTTTAGCTTCACCTTGCAAGTTGCCTGGGGAGGTTGCTGCTGAGGAAGGAAAGCAGATGGATACAGCTTGTCATGACCCCATTTTCACCCAACCCCCACTTTTGCAGAGCCTTGGAGAAGACTGGGGCCCTGATGAAATCAGAAACATCAGTGCTGGTATTGGCTCAGCCACTAGCCCACTGGGACAGGAGGCTTTCTTGGGGCAGAGTCCCTTATTTATGAAATATGGGCGTCTGACCCAATTTTAGGTTGCCCTTTTAAGTTCTGAGGAAAGCAAATTCCTCACCAGATGAAATCTTATGTATGATGTCCTCAAAGCCAGTTGCTCTCTTCTCAAAGACTAGACAGATAGTGGGAATTCAGGACTTCTTGTCAGTAAACTCTCTCCCTTTCCTACTGTGTCTGACTGGGCATGCTGTCTTATCTCATTCTCTGCAGAGGGGACCCAGCCCCAGCTTCTTGCTTAGCCTCTATGAGCAAAGCCTCTCCTTGGAGTAAGTATTCAGTCCTGCGGAGGTGTTGGTGTTCCTAGAAATACCAAGTATTAAACACTGACATGATTACCTCATTGGATGTCACTTGAAGAGGTAGGAATTATTGTTTTCATTTTGAAAATGTGAACACAGAGGCTGAGATAGTTTAAAGGCATAAATTTGAACTCCTCTGAAAGATAGAGCTGAAATTTGAACTCCTCTGAAAGATAGAGCTGAAATTTGAACTCCTCTAAAGGTATTATCTGCCGCTTTAGGGTGATAGAAAAGGCATTTTAAAAGCTGCTCTCTTAGTCACTTCTCTCTTTTTCCTAGATTCTGTCCACACCAAAAAAGTCTCACCACTGGATTAGTTCTTATTTGGGGATCAGATTTATAGCATTTGTTCTTTTTAAAAAATATATTTTTATTGACTCAGAGAGGAAGGAAGAGGGAGAAAGAGATAGAAGCACCACTGATGACAGAGAATCATTAATTGGCTTCCTCCTGCACACTCCACACTGGGGATGGGGTTCGTAACCCGGGCATGTGCTCTAACCGGAAATCCGGGAACCGAATTGTGATGTCCTGGGTCATAGGTTGATGCTCAACCAAGGAGCCATGCCGGTGGGCAGGTCTTGTTCTTTTGTATTCTTACGGGAAAAAAGGATGGGAATGAAAGGTATTACCACACAGAACTGAGTTTATAAGAGTGGAATTTTGGACAACAGCCCAAGATATATATTGAAGGTAATTTGGGCAAGGGTGTTTTCCTGGAATCATTCATCCTGTTGCCTACTTTCTATGTGGTCACTCATGCAAGATCACTTGGATTAAAGAAGGAATCTCATTTGGTCAGTAGAAAAGCTGAAATCAGAAGGCCAAACTTCTTTGCAGCAGAGATTTTGTCGAAGAGTTAGTCTTTTTTTCACAAGAGTTGTCATCAGTACAGTGTGATGGTTAAGAGTGAGTCACACTCGAACCCTGCCTCTCTACTTCCCAACCGCCCTTGACAACTGGTCTCTGCCTCAGTTGTCTCAGGTGGAGGGGCACCACTTACATGCTAGAGCGTGGTTATGAGCGTTCACTGGAATAATGTGTTTCCAGCACTTCGGGCAGCGTCTGACAAATGGTAAACGTGTTGTGTGTGTGTTTATATGTATTACATTTACATATGTATGTAAACATGTAATCAAACATCGATTTGGAACCACATTGGGAATGCTGCACAAGAACAATATGTGTTTTTTTTGTGTGTGTGTGTGTGTTTAATGCATGTGAAAAATGTTACAAAGCAAGGCATCTGGGGACACTTCTGTTTATACTTCTATTTACATCTGTGGTTCAATAGGATTTTGGTTGTTTCTTTTTGCCTTTTACTGACATGTTGTAATGCTGTGATATGGTGAAAGCATCTCTATTCAGAGCTCCCACAGCCTGGTGCGTTTATGCAGATTGGCTAGAAGGGCTGCACCTCAAAAGAGGGACCCAAGGAGGTATGCAGTGATTGTTCTATCCTCCTTCCCCATTCATTTCCTCTGCAAGGTCCCTTACTTGTCTTGATGGAGCCTAAGTTGGACTGAATGGAATTCCTTAATTGGGACTAATTGGATACGGGGTGTTGTTCTGACCTAGAAAACACATTGTTGATGATTCTGATATTTGTCACCAAAAGACATCCAGGAAGAGATTGCAAATCTCTGAGGACTCACAAATGCATTTTTTTTTGTTTGTGACTCGGTAGTAAAAAAAAAAAAAAAAAAAGGAGAAAGGAATCAAATTCATTAGCCAAGAAATCACCTTTAGGTCTTGATAACCCTCTGAGCTTAAATTTCCACATCCGAAAAGGGGGGTGGTAACACCTATTTTAGAGGATTGTAAAGGATAAATCAAATAACACGAATAAAGAACTTAGCATAAGGCCTGGCACATAGGCTTCAATCAATACATGTTGGAGGAACAGCTCCAGAATGAATGACTGTACCAGGCTAATTTCACCATTTGAGGATAGCACATGAAAATGAACCTCAATAACACTGACTTTAGGACAAGACCTCTGACTGACCTTTTGTTCTCTTCAGAAATAAGGCAATGTTGCTTTGTTTGTCCTTCTCAATACTTAGGAGATTGCTGTATTTTTTTTTTTAACAAGAATCCAGAGGTTCATGACCCCATACACTGCAATGATGTTGCAAGTAGTGAGGATCCCCAGGCCAGGCCATAACAGCTCATTTAAGATAATAGTTGAATTGACACAGAGCTAATGGGTTGTTCTACTCCACACCTCCTACAGATACCACTCTCAAGGCTCAGAAGTATATTCTGTGTCTTTCCTGCTCAGAGATTTATGTTTCTCCTTCACTTTCAGGATGAGCCCGACGCTGTCTGGCGTAAGAATCTAAACTCCACCTCATGTCCTGCCACTCGATCCACTAAGACCACTGTACTTCCTGCCTTCAGCCATCTCAGACTGGATTTTTCATCATTAGCAGGAATAACTTGCAGAAGTGTTAAGAGGTTCAGTCCTAGAGATGATTCAACTGCCTTCTTTTTCCTTCTTGGATCAGGCCCTGCTCTTCGCAGTCATAGTTCCATAGATCTCACAGTGGTATCTTAGCGTGTCTTTCCTGGAACTGCAAGAAATGGACGTGAGAAAGATGCAAGAGATTTAGCCTTCACAACACCTAGGTCATCGCATTAAAACGCGGATGTGCAGAGCATCCATTCTTTCTTCTGCATTTATCTCTGCATACATCTATCAGTTCTGTCCCTGACACTAAATGGTAAAGTCCTGAGAAACAGAGATTTTTCTATCTCCCAGTGCATGTGGTATGGATTGTGGCCAAGGGGTGGGGGAGGTGTTCAATAGGTATATTTTTTATACGTCAGATACTTGTATGTTCTTTTAATTTATCTTGTCCTATATAAATTGAAGGGTTCAGGAAAGAAGAACAATAGTGTAATGTGGACATATGGTCTTCCTATGTAATAAAATCCAGAAGAGATCCAAATACAATTCCAATGGAAAAACAATAGGGAGGTTTTTTTCCTCAAAAAACTAAACAGAACTATTATATGACCCAGAAGCTCCACTTGTTAGAAATTTATCCGAAGAAATCCAAAACCCTGATTTAAAAGAATATATGCAACCTTATGTTCATTGGAATATTATTTACAACAGCCAAAATATGGAAGCGATCTAAGTATCCATTGACAGATGAATGGATAAAGGAATTGTAGTACCTATATACACTATGATATTACTCAGCCATAAAATAATGAAATTTTACCATTTGTGACAAAATAGAAGGTGTTATGCAAAGGAAAATAAGTTAGACCAAGAAAGACAAATACCATAAGATCTCACTTCTATGAGGAATATAAAAACAACATGAACAAATAAAATAGAAACAAGCTCATAGATACAAAGAACAAATTGATGGTTACTAGGAAGGAGGGGTGGGGGATTTGAGAAAAAGGTGAAGGGTTAAAGAAGTACCAATTGGCAGTTACAAAGTAATCATGGGGATACAAAGATAGCATAGAGAATAGAGTCAATAATCTATATATATAAAAGGCTAAGCAACCGGCTGACCAGTTGACCTGCTGGTAGGTATGATGCACACTGACCACCACGGGGCAGACGCTCAACGCAGGAGCTCAACACAGGAGCCAAGCGACAGCAACTTTGCAGAGTGCCCTCTCACACTCTGGGACCGCTTGGGGAATGTTGGTTTAGGCCTGATTCCCCCAGACCAGACAGAGGGACCCCACCTGCTGGAGGGACCCCCGCTCACTCTGCAGACACCCTTCGAGCCTCAGTGCCACCCCAGGTGTGGCTGGTTGGGGAGGAACTGTGGGAGGTTGGCTCCAGGGTGTGTCCAGCCTGTCTCTCCCAGTCTCACCCTACCATCCACCTTTCTAATTAATTTCCTTTTAATGTGCATGAATCCGTGCACTGGGCCTTTAGTATTGTAATAACTATGTGTGGTGTCAGGTGGGTACTAGATTTATGAGGAAATCACTTCATAAGTTATAAAAATGTGTAGTCACTATGCTCTTCACTTGAGATTAATATAATACTCAATAATTTTCACTGAGATTGAAAATAAATTTACAAAAGTAAAGAGAACCAGGTAAATTTAATTTTAGCAATATACTTCATTTAGCCCAATATATTGAAAATATTATCATTTCAAAATGTGTTTAACATATAAAAATTATTGAGGTAGTTTACATTCTCTTTTTATGCTAAATCCTTGAAATACCGTTTTTTATACTTAGAATGTGTCTTAAATCAGACTAGCCACATTTTAAGTCCTCGATAGCCATCTATGGCCAGTGGCTACCACACTGGGGAGTGCAGGTTGACTATTGTCAATGCTGAGTACCACTATATATATATATACTAATTTAAGAGTAGTAAAAAAATGTTTCCTGTCTTTGTGTGCAGAGTGGCAAATATTGCTCTAATCTGTGAGTCCTCCACAACCACCAAGTCCACTCCTAATATTTGTGGGGTTTGAAGCAAGATATGAAGACTTATGCATCATAGATCTAAATATATAAAGGCTATAAATCATATTAATAAACCAGAAAATGAAACACAACCTAGTCCCTGATCTTGATTAATGTATCCTCTTAAGAACCTGGAAGTGCAGGTTCAAGAACTCCTGGGCTTCTCAGAGAACCACGCAGAAGATCGCATGTCAGGTAAGGCTGGCCTCAGCTGCAGCCTCCAGCCCCACACTTCACCCCCTTCTCTTACCACCTCCCAGCTCCCTCCCACACCATGTGGGCCTTACACACTCACACATGGGCATACGTGTCTACATATACAGTATAGCTCTGGTTATATCACCACAGACAGTGCTCTGGGCCATCTTTCAGGCTTAGGAGTGTGCATAACTGTGACACCATCCATCTCCATGAGGAAGGATTCAGGAAGGGGGCCAGCTCAGTCCCTGCTAATGGGCTCAGAGCTATTTGGACAGGGAATTTCGAGGTGGAAGGATGTACAGGTTTCAGGTAGGCACATTTAGGCCCTCTGTACTTTGAGGCCTGTGAGGAAGGGCACAGGCAAGAGAAGACCAGGGCAGAACCCTTTATAATACAGGTCCAGGGCCAGAACCTAAAGGGGCTACAAGAACCATAGATTGGAACATAAATTGGTACAAGAAGCAGGAAAATGGCACTCCTGGGAACCGATGTTTTGTTATGCTTCTAAGAGGAAGAACCATGGCAAGTATATTGGCGTGCGAGAATTGCCATCATAAAGTACCACAGGCTGGGTGGCTTAAACAACAGAAATTTATTTTCTCATAGTTCTGGGGGACAGAAGTCCAAGATTACAGTATTGACACTGTTAGTTCCTTCTAAGGCCCCTCTCGTTGGCTTTTAGATGGCTGTGTTCTTCCTGTGTCTTTACATGATCGTGTGTGTATGTATGTATGTGTGTGTGTGTGTGTGTGTATCCAAATTTCCTCTTCTTATAAGGACAACAGTTGTATTGGATTGGGGCCCACCCATAACCCCATTTTTTTTAAGACACTCATTCATAATTTATTAGATAAAAGTCAGTTGCATTTTAAGATGCATTCATTTAAATTATAGCATTAGTTGTAAATTGGGATCTTTTTCTGAATAAATTGTCATTACTTTTTTAAACAAAATATATTACTTTACACTCTAACAAAAGACAAAATTCAAAGACTTACAGATATACTCCATCCTAAACTCCTCTCACATACACAAATATTTGTCATAACCTCATTTTAATTTAATTATGTCTTTAAAGACTTTGTCTCCAAATACAGCAACATTCTAGGCACCGGGGGCGAGTTGTTCACCATATAGATTTTAGAAGGGGCACATTTCAGCCCACAACAGCTAACTAGTTCATCAGCCTGTCCTTTCACCTACTAATAAATACCTTCTCACTTAAATTCCTTGGCAATGTGAAGGAAGCTGTGTTTTTCTCTTAGATAGACTATGACACAACTGTCATCTTTAGTGGCCTTCAGATCTGGCTTTTATTTGCGCAAAGGAGATGTGGAGAGGAGATACGGAGAAGTGTTTCCCTGGGGCTTGAGCAGTGTTAGTCATGTGAGTGGATGCTTGGGATCGCAGGTTGACTACTGCCAATGCTGAGCAAGCACCACATCCTGTGTGACAGTCACTGTGTCCTTCCACAAGCTTCTGTGTTTGTGAGAGGCACCTGCTCTAAAACAAGCACCCAGGGGAAGGGTCCCTCCTGTCTAAATCTCCAGGAAGTACTGCGAAAAGTGATGAGGGTTTTCATTTTAGCTGTGCAAGCTGGCATAGAGGGATGGAGGGTAGGAAAAATTTCATAAATAATGGCAGGAGGCAAAACTTATCAGATTTGTAGAAGGGAGGGAGAAAGAGGAAGGAGGCAAGAGTAATTCCCTGGGGTCCGTCCTGGGTGATTAGGTGAATAGTAATATTGCTAACTAAGAGAGATTCTATTTTGGGGGAAAAGAGAAGTTGGTTTTGGGGCACACAAATTCCAAAGGTAAATGCTATTGATCACAACTCCTTAAGCTCATGTTTCTGTCATGTATACTCTGAGTCTTCTCCGGTTTCCTTAGGAGGACTCCCCGTGTCACAGGAAACTTAAAGGAAATAAATCTGTGCCCTTTTCCTCTTGTGTCAGTTGAGTTCTCAGGCCCTTTTGGGCCACAAACCCTAAGAAGATGGAGGTAAGGTTCTGCCTCCTGACATCTTCCTTTCTGGCATGTTTGCATTCTACATGCTGTGTGTGTGTTCCTTCTTCAGCATACTCATGTGCTTTCAGCTCTCACCTCAAGAAACTCTGTGAATGTGGATGGTGTCTTTCAAAAGTAAATAGACATGCCCTTTCCACAATAATATGTCACCTAGCAGAAGTTGGTTTATAAGTTATGGTTGTAGTTGGTATGCTAATTAATAATTTACATATGTCAATTGAAATGTGAATTACCCAAGCTTATTAACAACAGTATAGTCATGAAAAAAATGGAGAAAGAGCCTGGCCGATGTGGGTCAGTGGTTGAGCATCGACCTATGAACCAGGAGGTCACAGTTCGATTCCCAGTTGGGGCAAATGCCTGGGTTGCAGGCTCAGACCCCAGTAGGAGGTGTGTAGGAAGCAGGCAATCAATGATTCTCATCATTGATGTTTCTAGCTCTCTCTCCCTCTCCCTTCCTCTCTGAAATAAATAAAAATATATTTTAAAAAGTTAAAAAAATGGAGAAAGAAAAGGGAATAAGACATGGGTATACCATTTAAAAGAGTTGTAGAAAAATAAACATAAACAAATAAACAAACAACAGGAGCAATTCACATTTCAATTGATGTATGTAAATTATTAATTAGCAAGGCTTTCTGAAAGAATACGGCCTGTTCAATTAAGACTTTGGTCTGGGGTCTCTAGATGCCAATGACACCAAATTAAGTGCTTCATTGCTAGCATATTTCCTTATCATTTGGCATCAAATGCCACATACCAATGCTAAGAACAATTTAGCTAAGTTTTTAATTTCAGGAAAGTTCCCAACAAGCTTTCCTTTCTTTGTAGAAGACTTACAAAGAAAGGGAAGACTTACAAAGTAGATGGGAATGACCCTAATGTCCACCAATGGAAGATTGAATAAATGAAATGTGGTATATACCTAACCCTAACCCTAACCCTTACCCTAGAATATTATTCAGACATAAAAGTGAATCAAGTTCTGATAGTGCTATAACATGGATAATATTGCAAATATTATGCTAAGTAAAATCAGCTAGACACAAAAGGACCAATATTGTATGATTCCACGTACACAAAATGTCTAGGGTAGGCAACTTCATAGAGGCAGAAATTAGATCAGAGGTTACTAGGGGCTGACAAGAGGGAAAAATAGGAAGTTATTTTTTAATGGATACAGAGTTTCTATTCTGAGAAGAAGTTTTTGAAACAGATACTGGTGATGGTTTCATAACATTGTGAGTGTAATTAATGTCACTGAATTGTACATTTAAAGAGGTTAAAATGAAAAATTTTAAGTTATAAATATTTTACTGCAATAAAGAAATACAGTATCCCCCCCCCAAAAAAAAATACAGTAATAAAGTCCTGGTCCCAAGTCTAAGAAGCATCATTACAGTCCTACCTTGAACTATGTTAGTCTACCTTGGAGTCAGGCTGAGGTACTAAAAGAGATAAATAACTGCTAACATTATATCTTTTTTTAAAAAATGTATTCAAATTTTAAGAAATTATTTAGATGATTGTGGTATCTCAGGGTGGAATGCTGGCTATGACAAAATAATTTACCTGTATTATAAATGTATAAAATAATCTTACCAAAGGAAGTTGGAGGAAAGATTGCTGACCTTGAAGTGACTTTGGAAATAAATGGAGACTGTAAGACTAAAGACAAAGGAACTGTACATAAACACTGTACTCTAGTTGGTAAAGTTGTATCTCAGGGTAGTATGAGTTAATTTTGGAACCAGTGTGCATGTGTAATGGAATTGAACAGTAAGTCAATGGATGGTGGATGTTGGGAGCCTGATTTCTCACTATTGAAGTGGAAGGTTACAGACAAGCAAAAGGAAAAGGTTAAAGTGATCCATGTGGTCCTGGAACAGAACGATCCATATGGTACTGAATTGGACACATGTGTTCATGTTTAGCTTAATGTAGATACAAATAAATACATATGGAAATATTTATAGATATGTGTACATACACTGGTTCATGCACACACACTCATTTCCTTGATTTGTCAACTGAGAAGCCCTAAAAGCAACAACACCTCAGTAGCAAGGAGATACAGGTTTAGAACAACATTCTCCAACAAAAGGAACCAAGATGTTTTGGAGAAATGGCTGACTGGGTAGGAAATATACAAGATGAGCCTGCGACATCTTTGAGTGCTGGAGAGTAAGAAACCCCCCCACAAATATGGGGATGTGTCAAAGGCTCCTAATGGCCAAAGCTGGAAAAATCTGAGCAAGAAAATGAATAAAGCAGTATTGGATTATAACTCAAAGTATAAAATAAATATCTACATGTCTATACTGATCTAAACAAGCAAGCAAATTAGTGAATAGATAGATAGGAGAGAGTAATTTAATCCTCTCTGTGGGAGAATTCTAAATAATTTTTGTACTTCTAATTTTTATATCTATAATTCTCATTTCAGCATCATATAAAACCATGAGTTATTAAAAATACTATATTTGAAGAGGCATGACTAAGGGATGAGAAGGCCACAGGGCATCCTTTAATTGAAGTGAGCAAACTAAGGGTCTTACAAAGTCATCAGTGGGCAGATTTTCAACTACTTCCCACTTCGGTTTCCTTGGCAATGAAACTTCTCTAGCAACTCCTACTTATTCCTACTTAGAGCTTAAGAGGACGCCTCTCTAGAGTCTCACCGTACCAATTTGAATTGTTAGGTGTATGTGTCCTTAAGTAAGAGTACAGTTACCCCCACATATATACACCTTCAAGAAGAAAAAAAAAATGTAAAATGTTTTGGCTTTATTTGTAGCTAAAATAAGTTTTCAGTGTTTCCTAGTTTCTGAAACCACAACAATGAAGGAATGCAGTCATCTTCCTGGTCACTGGTCACTGATTGCTCACAGAATGTCAGGGCAACAGTGACTCAGTAGTAAACACGGCAGACACACCCCTTGTCCTACGGAAATGCACAAAGGAGGGCGGGCCATGTGATTAAGCCTGCGGATATTTACAGTAAGTTATGCTTTACTCAGAAGTGGGCACCAATAATGACTAGGTTTAAAAAACAAAACAAGCACCACTACAGTGACTACTGAGAATGATGTTTAAACTTTTTGCTACAACATTTTGACATTCTGAGCTGCTTTCAGTGCGGGCATTGCATGCTCAATCCTGGTTATTTTTTCCTACGTAGTCCGTGTCACAGTGCAGGTGCCCTGCCCCATGCTGTCCAGGTAGCTGTGAATGATAGGCCTCCTGAGGGAGCCTTCTGAGAGTGAGAGGGCATCTCCTATCGTCACAGGAATGATAGGTCACAGGGAGCATTCACACATTCTCAAGTGACAGTCTTGCCTTTAAAACAATTTGTTTTTCTATTACAAATATAACAAGGGTTAGAGTAGATATGAGCTGGAAAGAAGAAACCCAAATTAGGTTTAATTACAAATAACAGATGTGCCTTTAAAAATAACTTATCCCATCATACAAACCAGATAGAGCAACAATCAGTTGTCGTATAATATCTACAGGATATAGGTATATATCAAGTGTCACAACTGGGTTCAAAGGCATCTTTTCCATGTTACTCTCTTAGAAGTCATCTCCAAACGTACATATAATGATGATAAACCTAAAAGCATCAATGACATAGAGATTTTCAATGGCATTAACTAAATAACATTCACTAACTAATAAATTCTCACATTTAATATTTGTCAATCCCTGTCTCTGGCCAACATTTTATGCTGCTCTGACATTGTTAAAACATAGCAAAAAAAATATGCAGTATTATAATTATGCTATGGGGTTGGGTACATTGTAGCAGTAATTTCTATTGTGTGATGGAAATATTTCCCTTTTCAGGACCACAGAAACACCTGAGGAAAGGACAAGGTCAGGTTGACAGATTGTAGAATTTAGATTGGCCACCTGAACTATTTGAGGTCTCACTGTAATCTTGAATGTTTGCACCTGCTGTGAAGTAAGTCCGTGTCCTTGGGCACCTTACAAAGCTGAGCTGGGCACAAGTTGGGAAGAAGAGGAGGCTGAGAGAGTTACTTTTTACCAACCTACTCAGTCCCTCCTCCGCCTCCCTCCATGACATTTTGTTTACATCAATAGCAAAGACAAAAGAATAATCTTCACTTCTTAGCTACAAATAAAGAAGTGATCTCTGACACCCTCAGCATGACTGTCACTTAAACACTGACGCAATATGCCAGGCTCTGAGAGTCCCCTCCACATTCCATACTTCTGATGGCTTGCATTTGGGGAATATTCTGCCCTGTTGGCCTTTCTCCATGTTACATGCTGCTCTTTGGCTTCAGTATTCTCCTTATAGAAATAGATGTGGTGGTTGCTGCCTCTACTAAGAATCCGTCCATTGTTTCAAATTCTGGAATGAAGACAAGGCAGTAAAATTAATACTTCATTAAAATAATTCTCCTTCTTGCTGGGCTGGTGTGGTTCAATAGTTGAGCGTTGACCTGTGAACCAGGAGGTCACGGTTTGATTCACGGTCAGGGCACATGCCCGGGTTGTGGACCGGATCCCCAGTGTGGGTAGTGCGGAAGGCAGCGATCAATGATTCTTTCTCATCATTGATGTTTCTGTCTCTGCCTCTCTCTTCCTTCCTCCCTGAAATCAATAAAAACATATTTTAAAAATTCTCCTCCTATGTTAGATAGCTCATAATTAGGGTAACCAGATTTCTAGAACAGGAATAAAAAGAAAGGTAGGGGTGGGAGAAAGAAGGAGAGTACTAGAGAGAAACATCATCACACGGAAAGGTTATGGGTAAGAAAACACTATGAACAAGGATTATACCTTCCACAAAGAACTTTTTTGTCACCTTACGAGGATTACATACAATTTACAAATTATAATCCAAGTAAATAAAATATTTAAGCGAATGTACAGCCTTCACATAATTATTGACTGGAGTTGCCAGTCACTGTGGTAGGAACCTGAGATTGAGAGAGAGAACTGAACTTCGTTGATGGAGGTTCCCAGTTTAGCATTAGAGACAAAATGAAAATACACACCTTTTCTGCCCATGTTTGCAAAATGGGGAGAAGTCATGCTATCCAAGTAACTGAAACAGTGAGAAAAAAAACTTTAAAAAGTGGGAATGATATAATTAGCTGGTCATTTTTCTGTTCATTTCATTTAAACATATTTACCCGCTTACGGGTACATACTAAGGTAAAAATCAGCAGGTCTGCCTAGGACTGCCAGTTTTGACATTGATCTGTCATTTATTTCCTCTGTATTTTTGCTTTCTTATCAGGTTAAAAATGTCTATCTACATTCTAATTTGTACTATAAGACTTGGAAATCTCTTTCAGCTCCTCTGGAGGACATCTGTACTAAACATAAAAATTTAAAAATGAACTCTTGTGTATGCCAACAGGGGATTAAGAAAGGGTAGTGATTAATGCTTTCTAAAGTATTCAGGAAGTTAGTCTTTTCTAGTTATTTCACCATATCTTAGCAGAATTGCAACTGAGAGATGCCCAAGAGAGGAAATAACAGAGGAGTCTGGGAAGGAGAAACACAGGATCAAGTTAACAGGTTAACAGAGCACAGCAAATCTCCTGTGGATGGTGACACTTCAAAAAGTCCCAAAGGCTTTACATTTCATGAAAGGTTGTCTCAGGTTTGCCCAGATATAAAATTGTTAAAAATTATGCAGAATGATGTGGAAACATAGACTAAGGCCTATTCAAATTGCCCATTTTAATTACATGGCTCAAGATGTTTTGAAAATCACACAAAATCTATCAAATTAAATGTTTTTCCAGGTAGTGCTTGATACTAAATTATGTGTTTGCAATTGTGGGCATTCGGAATAATATATTAAATATATATTTTAATTGATTTCAGAGAGAGTAAGGGAGAGGAGAGAGAGAAAGAAACATTGGTCAGTTGCCTCCTGCATGCCCCCTACTGGGGATCAAGCCTGAAACCCCAGCATGTGCCCTGACTGAGAATCGAACCAGCAACCTCCTGGTACATGGGACAACACTCAACCAACTAAGCTACACAGCTGGGCCAGAAGAATATTTTAAAACTTACTGGTTTTACTCTGGAGCAATAACACTTCAGCAAGGCATTGTGGGACAAAAACTGAAAGAGGAAAGAAGCCAGATAATTGAGCTTGATATTGGGGTCTACTTTTCCTTAAGATGATTGACTATTCCAATACTAGATAAGTCTTCATAGAGACTGAATCTCATCTCTGAAACATTTTAATCCATAATTGGATTTATAGTAATTTTAGATAGCTAGTGCTTCAAGCCTAGCTACTTGATAGAAGCATCCTTAGAGAAAGATGATATCATTAAGAGCTTAAAATTTCTTCCAAGTCTTCATATATAACGTGTATCACGCAGTCAAAGATAGCCAAGTATAAAAGGAAACAAGGTCATATGACCAGAAACCAAAATAAACAACAGTGGTTCCTGGGTCGATGCTCTACTGCTGAGCTATACCGGATGGACGGTTGCACTATTTTGTATGGTTTATGTTAAACAATGTAAATATTTGGTATATGGACTAGTCATTATTCAGTACAATGGTATCTGTTCTGCATGACAGTGTAGTCTTGTGCTAGTGCTATATAAACTGCATAATATAATCTCTTTTAATACACAGCCTTTATTTTTAAAAATATTATAAATTATCTGGTGGCTAGTAGCAAATGAAGTACAGTAACCCCTGCACTGGCAGAGGAGACTGTTTGTCTTGTCTTCTGTAGTCAGACTTCTAGCAGAAGTGATTTTATCAGGAAAAAGAAAAAAAAATTCCAATAGGATCACATGAAATGAAAACCTAAGCTGCAAGAACCTAGCACAATATCCTAATCACAGGAGGCACTCAGTCAATACTGTTGACTTGAACTGAAAATTAATCCAGTGGTTTATTTTCTTATTTTGGGGGTTCTACTTTGCTTAAATAAAAGTAATTATTTTTAGGCTTGTCCACTTTGGGGTTAATCAGTTTATTTATTCTGCTTGTTTTCCATCTCTAAATGTTTCAGTTCTTTTTAAAAAAATATTATTGATTTCAGAGAGGAAGGGAGAGGGAGAGAGAGATAGAAACATCAATGAGAGAGAATCATTGATCGGCTGCCTCCTGTGCTCCCCATACTGGGGATTGAGACCACGATCTGGGCATGTGCCCTTGACAGGAATCAAACCTGGGACAGGCCAAAGCTCTATCCACTAAGCCAAACCCGCTAGGGCTGTTTCAGTTCTTTTATAAACTGATTCTTTTGTCATTATCTTTCCTCTCTTCTTGGTATTAGCTTTCCTAAGACATTTTCATTGTTAATACACAATCAATACACCTTATTAGTGGCACCAGAGGTTAACTTGTTTAAAAAGCAATCATGTTATTCCTTCTCCTAAAACTTAGCCAGGTACAGTAAGTCCCCCCTTAACGTTGTTTAGGGATAGTTCTGCAAAACGACATATACTGAAACCAATTTACCATAGGCTAGTTGCGATAATCAAGAGTTAAATTTCTTTGGCATCTTTTCAATGTTATAATGAAACAATGCTGAGTGAAACGATGTCATTTGAGGACCTGCTTTCCCAACTCCTGGCAGCCTGGCTGGGACCACAGCTGCTGCCCTGCCCTGTGGCCTCGGCCCCTCTGGATCAGAGGAAACCTGGACGAGTGGAATGCTGGAACTGGGTCACTCTAGCTCACGAGAGCTGGCTGTGTGCATCTCTGCCAGCTCCATGTTCAGTACTGTCAGGTGGGTAACTTCAAATCGGCCATGCCAGGAGTGTTTACTCCACAGTAATCAACAAACATTACAAATTGGGGCTCTTGTCTCCCCTTACACTCCCCCTCCCCCAAGAAAGCCAGTAGTTAAACATTTACCAGCACACCACTGGTTGGTTATGAGGTGCAGAGAGAGGTTGAAGATAGGTGGAGAATGAGATCACAAACTATTTAAAGGTTCCATCATAAAACAAGAGTGAGCCAAAGTGGCCTCATATTCTCCAGTCCTCATCAACACCCACAGGTCTCATGGGCAGACGGCTCTTTCCTGGAGTCAGTGCAACATTGCAGAGGAGCATGGGACTGGGACTTGAAGGAGCTGGATTTGGGTCCTCATGCTGCCCTGCAGGTCTATGTGATCTGGACAAACACTCTCATTCTCCCATTTTCTTGCCTGTAGTACAAAAGTTGGAAAATAATTTAGACTCTTCTTACTCAAAGTGTGGTTCCTGAGCCATCAGCATGAGCATCACTGGAGCTTGTTAGGGAAGCAGAGTCCCAGGCCAAGCCGAGTGCCACCGACACAGAAACTGCGTTATAGTGAGATCCCGAGTTGTGTTGTGTACATATTTGGAGGAGCGCTAGACTAACTAGGTTAGCAGTTCCCAAACCTGGCTGAGTATTTGGAGAGATTACAAAAAAAAAAAAAAAGAAAAGAATTTCTCGCCTTCATTCCTGATCCGTTGAATCAAGATTTCTGATTTCTGGGGATGAATCTCAGAAAATTTTAAGAAGTTCCCCAGAAGATTTTGAAGATCAACCAGTGATGGGATCCATTAACCCAGATGGTCACTTCCGGTTTTGTAGCCTGTGGAAAGTTGCTCGCCTTCCAGATTTGCTGTTCAGACCCTGTCCAATCACTCTGCTGAGAGTTACAAAAACTGGTGAAAAAGCAACTCTTGAAGGGCAAAGGGACTATGGATTTTTAAACCACCTTTATTTCATGAAATATGAGAAGGCACTGTAAAAAGATTAGATTTTGCAGTTGATACAACTATCTTCTAAATATGAAAAAATGCCAGCAGAGACAGATTACTTCATAGAGTTGGAACAGAAACTAAAGGAAAATAAATGACACTGTAATTGTATCTGTCCCGTGAAATCCTAGCTGACTTATTAAACTCATGGCTGGCCCTGGAGAGGATTTTAGATGTGTGCACCTGAGATAGTGAGGCTTCATGCCCTAAATTGGTGGAAAGCTCAGGAAGGCTGCTTTTAGCGACAAATTATGAAATCGATATACATAGGTTCATATGTGTATATATAAATTATATACAGGGTGGGGTTAAAGTAGGTTTACAGCTGTGAGCACGGAAAACACAGAGTTTATGCTTATATTATTATTTATTAATTATTGTATTATTTTCCATACAAACAATTGTAAACTTACTTTTGCTCCACCACGTATATATAATTATTTGTTATTAAGTAAACTTGTAAGATATAAAACAATCATTTTGTCATGAAGTAATCCTATGATTAATCCATTTTAATTTTAAAATTAGCTTTACCAAATACAACTAAAATATAGGCAACTTCTTCCTGGCCAATAATCTACTTAAGAATATCAGTTGGGTATATGCTCAGCTACAAATAATAGAAAACTTGACTTATAACCTATAGGAGTTGTTTTTCCCACATTAAAAGGGAGGACCCAGAGATGCCAATTCCAATATCTTGTGATTCTCTGGCCTTTTCTTCGTGTCGGAAGATGCTGCTGCTGCTTCAGACACCTTATCTTCCCAGGCAAGAGTGAGGTGGGGAAGGTTGGCGCGGGCTGTGTCAGCCTCTTTGCATTGAGATAAGCAACGCTTTCTCACTCTGGCACCCAGCAGAATCCTGCTGACTTGTTGGCCAGGACCAGGTCACATGGCCACCTTTAACTAGAAGGGATTTGTGGAAGAGGTGAGTTTTCGTTTCAAATGACATTACTGGAGGTTTTGCTTTCTACTCTTTTATTTTCACTCTTCCTCCACAACTCAAAAGACATTCTCCTTCTACTTTGCCAAACTAAATCTTGGAGTTCCTACAGTGATCTGATTAGTAATTAACACCATAATGAAGTCTGCTGAGATTATTTCCACATAACGATTAGCTCATTTTCTAAGCATTTGTTCACATATTTCCTATCGTGGAAGCATGTATTTGTGTTTCTATTGTTCTACCATAGCTTATCTCCTGAGCTCCTCAAGAATAAGTTACTCTTGCACGACCAGCGAGGCTCAGTAGTTGAGCATCGACCTATGAGGTCACGGTTTGATTCCTGGTCAGGGCACATGCCCGGATTGCGACTTGTTCCCCAGTGTGGGGCATGCAGGAGGCAGCCCATCAATGATTCTCTCTCATCATTGGTGTTTCTGTCTCTCTCTCCTTCTCCCTTCCTCTCTGGAATCAATACAACTATATTAAAAAGAAAAGAATATGTTACTCCTGCAATTCCCTCTGCATGGAGGACAGTGCTATGCTGAGTAATTGCCTTATGAAGCAGGACTGAGACACACGTAGGCTGTGCCGCTATTCCCCACTCTGCAGAATAGCATGTGCATGTGTGCTCTGCAAGCAGCACACACCCTTACTGTCTTTGGTGCCTTTGTGTGTGCAGTGAACTCTTTCTGACACTTTGGAAGACTGCTGTTAATACAAATCACAAGGACCACAAATACAAATCAGAATTGTGGGCCCTGTGTATTTCAGTGATCCCTAGTGAAAGATTGGATTTGAGTGACTTGTACAGCATCCAAGAGATTTTCCTAAGAACCTTGTGATTAGAATGAAGCTACAACATTTCATCTCTTAGAAGAGTAGCCAGGAAAGGAACAAGCTAGATACATGAATTACTACTGACAAACATGAACTCTGTGAGTCAGGGGCCTGGAACCCCACAGGATGCTTAAAGCACAGGTCCTAGGCAATCCCCATAGCAGGCAGTGACATGTGGGTAGTTTGGGGAGGGGGGTGGGAGTTAATAAACCACTTATTATGCACATTTATTCTCCTACCCACTTCTAAGCCTTCTGTTTTAAGTTATTTTTGTATTGATCTGACACATTCTGTATTTTTCAGACATGCATTAACAAATTAGAGTGACAATTTTTATTGGCACTTGCAATTTTCTGCTGATGGATGTATTCCTGAAATGTATGTGTGAAACACATTAGTTTGAAAACAATCACAAAGTGGCAAAATGGTGATTCAGGAATTCTGCAGTCAAAAATGAAGAAAGCAGAAAGGACCAGGGTGAGAGAATTGAAAAATCTACAGGGAAAAAAAGCTATAGCACACATGGAAAGTAAGAAATGCAAACTGTAGCAGTCAAATTAAAAAGTCAAAAATAAATTTTGTCTCTTTTTTCATGGCACAATTAATCAATGTAGCATATTTCTTAGTACACATTCTCTTCTTCAAATCATAGCTATGTCTACAAGCAAAATAAATTTGAGAAGAGAAAACTCTAGTAAAAATAGCACTGGGTTATAAAAAGAAAAAAAATAATACAAAATAACACTGGGTTATTATTTTTAAATGAACTGACACTAAATGGTCCATGTGATTAAATTTTTCACTTTCCACAAGTTGGTGTATAGTCAGATCAGCTGTCTACCTGGGTAAAAAATATGATGCACATCATATTAACCAATCTTATGGTTTATTTATTTCTCCATTCTTGATCCTTATTTAGAAGGGGTGACGAATCTTTTCAGGAAAAAAAGTGTTCACCGATACCTGCTAAGTTACTGTGCTCATCTTCCAAGTCATTGTGTTATTCTGGTCTTCTTGGCCTTATAGTCCTAGGAAGAGATTCATAAAAAGCCAAACCAGATACAATGCTATGTTCTACATGGAATGTTTCAAATGTTATTAGTTTATACTACTTTCTAGAAGGAAAAATTCTTAAGTACAATTTTGTTGTATAGAAGTGCTCCATAGTGAGCAAGCTGGGGAAAGTACCACAGCGAATTTTATCTCCTAATATTCCTTTCAACAACCAATGGTTTCTATGAGTTGTAAGACTTTTTGGTGGCCAAGAGGAGAAGGACAGAATAGATTAGTTAAACTCTATATTCATAGTGAATGACTCTTGTGTGGAGTGTGGAAACTGAAGATTCAGGTTAACATTTGAAGCACCAACTTCCATTTTTTTAATTTCAAAGGCATAAATAGATACACTCATAACCCAACAATTCTTCTCCTAGGCATATGCCCAGGAGAATTGAAAATATATGTCCATACAAAAACTCAGATGCATATTAATAGCAGCCGCAAAGTGTAAATAACCCAAATTTACATCAACTAATGAATGGATAAAATTATGGCATATGTATACAATGAAGTATTATGCAGCATAAAAAGGAATGAAGTACTGGTTTATTCCACAATGTGAATGAACCTTGAAAACTTTATTCTAACTGAGAAAAGTCAGACACAAAAGGCCATAAATTGTATGATTTTTATTTTATATGAAATGTCCAGATTAGGCAAATCCATAGAGATAAAAAGTAGATGAGTAGTTTCAGTGGCAGAGAAAAGATTGAGAAATGGGATAAAGACTAATAGATAATGGGGTTTCTTTTTTGGGATGATCAAATTTTTCTGAAATTAGATAGTGATGACGGTTATACAATGTTTTGAATGAACTGAAAACTACTGAATTTTATAGTTTTTTAGGGTGAATTTTATGGCATGTGAATTTCAATTAAAAATAATAAAAGATTACTTTTGGAGCCAAATGGCTTTTGACATGAAAGTTACATTATCATATAAATGACTCTGAGATGTATCTCCCAAATCCTGCAAAAGTTTTCAAAAGAAAGCATTAAAGGAGCTGATTTCAATATGGTGAAAGTTTTCATCGACTAAAAATGTTTGAGTTTGTTGTTGTTTCCATATAGGTAGGCTCATTTTTTAAAGCAAGTAAACCTGAATTGAAACTACACAGATTCACAGGGTCTGTGGTGAGCAAGATTGCGAAGGGGGCCTGGTTGTCTCAGGCCTTCATGTCTCCTTTCTGGGACTTCCCGCCTTTTAGTTTCTAGTGCAAAATGCAGGTGACATTTTGTACCATTGTTTCTCGATGCCTATGGCTGCCCTTCACATTGATTCTGAGAAGTGTAACCAGAGCTTAGTATGTGGGGTCCCATACCTCAGCCGCTATCGGTTCAATCTACAAGCAAAATTTCAGGCTTCAGGTCCAGGCAGGCAGGGAGGTATCCTTAGACACATGCAAACGTCTTCCCAATGATATGCCTGAAACCAGCCTTTTTCATTTGCAAGTCTACCATCTACGATGGGTCATTACGAACATCCTCAATTTCACTTTTTTTTTTGGTCTGTACTTCCTACTCTCTTGACAACTGCAAAACACTGTGGGCAGTGCTTATGCCCAGTCACGTGTTTGGCTTCCCCTTTTGTCTGCCCTGAGCAGGCAGAGTCAGGCATGCTTATGTCTTAGGTGGTGTGGCCCTGAGTCAAGATTTCCTCCCACAGAAGCTGTTCCTTGCATTTTAATTCTTTAAGATGAATTTTGTTTTGTTTTAAATGGAGAAAAAGTTCAACTCATATATGAGAGCAAAAAAGAAAAGAAAAAAAAAGGAAAAGAAAAACAGGCCCAAGTCTAAAAATAGGAAAAAAGATCGGCTTTTCAAAGGTTCATTTGATAGAACTGTCTCTTTGTAAATTCCAAGGAATCTACTAAAACGACTCAATCTGGAGAGGGTCAATTCTTAAAAGCATGGCTTACCCCCGTGCCCCTCGGCTTCTGTGGCATTTACGAACGTTTATTAAGTGGAATTGATTCTAAAAGGATGTAAAAAATAAAATCTTCAACATACAAAGAAAACAAAAAAAGATGTACTCTTAGTCCTTAGCACAGGACTGTGTGTGCCTCAGTTAGCCAGGCCACCAGGAGGACTCTGCAGGAGGTTAAATTATATGTAAAACTCCAGGGAATTTTGAATAGCTTGGTGAGCATTTCCTATGCTAAATCAAACGCTATTCAGTAAGTTTTACTTTCAATGTAGCTGAGCTTCTCATCACTACAAATGATAAATTTAAGGGATGGAGCCTATGCAGTCCTTACAATTTTCTTTCAGCTAGAGAATGAGGCCCCGATATAAGGTCAGCCTCTGTCCCTCACTCCCTCTGTCTTTAGGATGTTTTCTGCCTAGATGGCTCTTCAGAACCCTATGCATCTGGCTCCTGAAAACACACCCAACCCTAACATTTGCAGACAGGGGCAAGTGTGCAAATGAAGGCCCCACCTATCCAACACCAGCCTGCCCCTTTTGCTTCTCTAGTATCTGCTTAGGCTTGCAACTTCAGGGTCCTCACACACACACATAGGTATGTGGATGTCTTAGCTCAAACACAGGGGCCTCTAAGGAGCTGTTCTTTCACCATCACCAGGCTAGGGATGCAGTTAATATCTCTGATGCTGTGACTGGAAAGATTGATCCATACCAGTTCTGGAAGCAGGTTTAGACATTTTGGAAGAACATTTGGGGGCTCAGGTATCTAAGGCATGGACTAGAAGGAAGTATATTGGCTCAAGGTGGGTACAAGCCTTTGGCTTCATGGATTTATCTCCTCTTAAACTAAAACATGCACCTCAAGTTGGGGCCCAATTGCCTAGGACTAAGGACAGAACTTCCTGGGCATCCTATCCCACTGGTCTTCCAGACAGACATCACCATGGAGATACATTTTACTTCTGACAGGAAGCTGAGCTCTGTCTTAAACCACCCTCTTACCTATACCCTTTTCTCTGCAGTACAGGACACACGTTTTATATGTGTCTCTGAGACATGCAAATAAGTAAGAGGATCCTGGCCAATTCTCTTGTTAGAGGAAGGGAAGAGGTCCATGTGACTCATGTGACTTGGAGTAAACTGGGCCAAGGTTTAGGTCTGAAGGGACCACTTTAGAACACACACACTTTTTCTTCCACGAGTAATTACTAAGCTCTCGTTCTCTCTCACTGAGACAACCAGCAGGACTCAGGAGTTTAATGGATTTTTCTCCCTTTGTTGAGTATCTAAAGTGGTTTTTAATTCTATGAGGGTAATTTAGAAATGGTTGTAAAATGTAATTGATTTTTATAAACATGCATAGAGTATATTCTGCACTAATAAGCATTTGCCTTGTGATTTGTTTGTGAATGTGTGCCCTTTACTCCCTAGAATGCTAATAAACAAAGTATGAGCATGTTTTCCAAAAAGCACACTTTCATTTAAAACAATTAACTCTTTTCTCAAAAGGAGAACAATAGAAGTAGTTGGAAAGATAATTTCTAGGAAGAAAGTTGAACTAAATTCACTTTTATAATTGTGTTTTTCTTTCTGACATTGTTTAGCAAAAGCCAAAGAACTTGTCTGCTGGACTCCCAGTACTTTCTTTATTAGTCCTGGAAATATATATATATGGAGAAAGACTATTTAGAATAATTGCTGGTACTGCATATAATTAAGCAGGGCTGTGTCCTGGTCTGTAATCACTAGAGAAGCTTCTGGGAAAATGCTCCTCTTACTCAACCTCACAATTTGCTCTATAGTGTGATGCTTTCAAGGGGTACACCCTTCCTGGGTGAATTAGTTTTCTCAGACAAACCAGAAATGCTCAGTAAGGGAGGAGTTTCTTCCAACATATCCTCCCTTTTCATTTATACAATATATGTCCCTTGATTCCTCCTGCCCCTGTAAGTCCTCATCAGGACCAACTCCTGGATGAAAATCCACAGGGTCTCTTCAAAAAGCAGGAAAAATCACTTCCTTTTTTTCCCCTCTCTCTCTCTCTTGACCTGTCACGTGGTTTTTATCTGCTTTTAACATTGTCCTTTTTGAGCACAAGGATGCTTACAGGGTGAGTTCAGAGCTGCCAAGGGGCTTGTCCAGCAACACGGTGGACGAGGTATGCACAGCTGACTTCCAGCCTCGCTCTACCTGTAAACACTGGATGGCAGTGGGGAGCAGGAGACCAACCACCAGTGGGAGGCGGGAGGCAATGTGGGGATAGCCAAGCTCCTCCTGACCCTCTATGCTCGAAAACACAAATTCAAAGATAAAATTATTAAGAATTTCAAGAGGTGACAGCAGAGCATTAAGCCCCAAGTGTAGGGTCCCTTCTTGAGCCTGGAGCTGCACTAATGGGCCTCATTCTTTATGTCTCTTCTCTAGGGCCCAGCTTAGGTGGTGGTGGGCTCAGGATAGACAGTTAACATGCACTTGCTGAAAGCAGTTCTTGAACTTTAAGTCACTCTGGTCGGTTGGGGTCGGGTAGCAATTTCCATGAGACTGTCTCCTGCAGATGCTCCTGTTGCTTCCCTGTCAGCACCCACCATTGAGAAAACCAGGGGTCTGGTCAAGACATTCATTTGTCATTTGCACCATGGCTCTGACTTCAGAAAGTGACATACCTTCATTACCACTGTAAGATGGGCAGCTCTTCTGTTATAAAAGAACTCCTTCGAAGGGTCCACAGCTTGTGTGCCAGGTGAATATGCTGTGGTTTCCTTTCTTTCTGTCTCCCGTGGCCATCAGGAACATACAGAGCCAGCAGTTTGCCCAGCCATTCTCAGGGCTTGCCCTGACAAACAAGATCTACATGATTTTTAATTGCTGCACTGTTGTCCATTAAGTAGATGTGCCAGAATTTATTCAACCAATCCCCTACTCTTTGTTTAACTCTAGTTTCCAATCTTCACTTGCATGATAAATGAATAACCTATTATGTAAATCTTTCTAAACATCTCTGATCATTTCCTTTGGAAAATTCTGCAAAGTGCAAATACTGACTCAAAGGGAATGCAAGCTTGAGCAATGTAGATGGTATTTGGGGTGGAAGAGCAACTTTGCAAGCTGTAAAGTACTAGACTAGTATGACATATGTAAGCAGTGCCACTTTCTGAGGGACTTTCATTTGCCAGGACAGTGGTTCTCAGAATTTTTTGTGCATCAGAATCACCTGGAAGCCTGTTCAAAACAGATTGCTGCTGCCTCCTGCTTTCCCTCTCTTATTTATTAGGTCTGGGGTGGGATGGGAATTTGCATTTCTAACAAGTTCTCAGGTAATGCTAGTATTGCTGGTCTGTAAGTTATTTAAATGTCACAACAGTCCTTTATAATTAAGGACTGAGACTCAGAGAGGGTCCAAGGTCAGGAAGCTAAATGATGGCAGAGCTGGAAATGGATTCCAACTTTGATCATTCGAAGGCTGATGCTTTCCCCACAGGCAGCCTGTTTTCTTACTTCATTTCACTGGCCACACATGAAATATTTTGGATATCTTCATCATAAGCACCAAAGGTTCCAAGTATAAACCACTCCCCTTCTAATCTATTAGGGATACATGAGGGACTAGAGTAGTTTGGAAATGTTTGGTTGAGAATATGTTCAGGGGAAACTGGTTCTTTGAGCTATGCTCTAACATTCACAGAAATCTGAAGGGTTGCTTCTCCACCCTCCAGTGGCTTCACTGACATGTGGTTATCAAGAGAATCATGTCTCATCAGTTACTGCAACCGGGTAATAGTCCTTCTTTGGAAGAGAGCTCTATCTTCTCCAAAAACCACCTCCAGGCTTCCCCACATAATGGCCTAAACAACCTGTTTGTTCAGGCACTCAGAAAACAAATCACATAAGTGCAAAAAACAAAGAACTCCTGACAAACCAGTTGGTTAGTAATAAATACCCAGCAGTGCAAACACCTAGGGGATTGGCAAAACATGTAGCCAGGCTGGCTTCTACCAGACACAGTTTAAGAGAGGTGAACATTTCCTAACCTACACCCAGAATCACCAAGTGAATCACACATATGTCACAACTAAAGAAATTCTAAGACCTAATTATGCAAAATTTACCCATTTATTATCTTGGGCTCTAGTTACCTTGCTGCCTTTTAGTGTGTTGATGATTGTGTGTGTAGATTTTTATTTTTTTGCATGCCATTCAGTCTTCATTTATTCATCTTGTGAGTTGAGGACTCTGCTAAGCACTCTACAAGGAGAAATGGAATGTTGTCTGTTTCAAATGCATTTTGTGTGGCTTCTGATACAGCTCCATTGGCTGTAGAGACCTGAGAAAAGTCCATTCTTGCTGTTCAATTACATAATGAAAAATGCATTACTTCAACCCTGGCCAGTGGCTCAGTTGGTTGGGCGTTGTCCTGTGCACTAAAAGGTTGCCGGTTGATTCCTGGTCAGGGCACATGCCTGGGTAAAGGGCTTGATTCTTGGTAGGGGGCATGTAGGAGGCAGCTAATCAATGTTTCTCTCTCACATTGATGTTTCTCTCTCCCTTTCTCCTTCTCCTTTCCTTTTTCTCTCAAAATCATTTTTTTTTAAAAAAAGCATCACTTCCATCCATGTTAAAAATAAATTCAGTCAAAGATGCTCTATCATGTCAGACAAGGCAATACATTCCAATAGTTATTTTTTTCCAGAGGTTATAAGGAGCCTTGTACACTACAGCCTCTGGTTTTGTCATTTTTGATAACTCCCTAACTGGTTAAGGAAAGGTCTTAGGCAAAATCTTGGGAAGAGTGAGTTTTGTGGAAGAGTGAGTGTTCTTAAGCTGAGCTGCTCCAGGTGCCAGAACTAGTATCAATTGTTGATTATTTGGGTGTCAGAAGGATTATAGCAATTAGAATTTTCTGACAAAAAAAAGAATGTCCCATGACATAGAGGTCCCTATAACTAAAATAATTAACATTCAGACTGAATGGTGGCCTGTCAGGAATGCTGCCAAAGGCATGTCTACACTAGATAAGAAATTTGATTAACTGACTGAGGGAGAATCACACATACTTTCTCTCTCTCTCTCTCTCTCTCTCTCTCTCTCTCTCTCTCTCTCTTTCTCTCTCTCTCTCTAGAGTGGAAGAGGTGGCAGGCATGGGTACTCTGTAAAAGTACAGCCTCCATGCTTTTACAAACAGCATTTTCAGTGTTTATCCTGCATTTAGTCTCTTTCACTCTAGAGCTTTCTCCAAGCCAGCAATTTGAGAATTATGCATTTGTGGAACTGTTTGAAGCAGTAGTGTGCAGCCAGACCCCTATTAGCTAAAGTCCATTCAGTCAGAATCATTTTGAAAACTCTATTTTTAGAAAACATGGGGAAATTACCTAAAACAAACATACTGATGATTTAGTTCAAAGAAAGGACATTTTCCAGACACAGCACAATTTCAATAGAAATTCAGCTTAACATGTTTTTAAACAATGATCATCGGTACAGCATTTACAGCGATTGCGTAAGAAATTCTTTGATCAGAAGAAGATCCCATTGCTATTCTACTTAGAAGCAAAGGTGTACTAATATATCTCAGAAATATTTTCAGCAATAAAGAAGAAAACAAAAGAATTTTTATATTCCTCACTTATATAGCCAGAACATTTAATCATCCAGCATACTCCAGTTACTTATTGTAAATGGATAATTCTACCTATAAACTAGTAACCATACCATGAATACCAAATACTGCTGTCAAAATTAAATATTATATATTTTAAAACATATAACCCTAAATTTCCCAGATCCTAGTATTAAATAATTTTTATGATTTTAAGCTTCACATCGCACTACGTATGTATAAGGCAGAGTGAGTCAAATTCCTGTGGTCATGTCACACTTCTATGTCCCAGAGCCAGTGGAGAGTAAGGTATTGTCACGTGGGCTCCTCTGTCTGGTCTCAGAATCTCTGGACTCCTCCTGCGTTTACCTCTTGCCAGCTGCCATGCCCTTGGGCAAATGATTTCCTTCAGAGTTCTCTGGAAAATGAGCAGGAAAAGCACCAAGGTTACAGAAATCTGGAGATGTAGGGAGATAAGTGTGTAGCATGCTTTTCACAGAGCCTTGCATGGGGCAACCTCAAACAAGTGTGGTCAGTACATTTTCATTCAAATCTTCATGTTATGAAGTTCTGTATGTTTTTAAAATTGTGGTAAAATATACATACCATTTTAACCAGTTTAGCAATTATTTTTATTTAGAGGGAAACTCTGACCATATATAGCAAATGTCTGCATAGTAACACTATACAATTTGCTGTAGAACTAAATACTGGGAAAAAAATAAAGACTAATAAAAACATTTGGTATGAAGGTTAAAACAATAAAACTTCTCTACAGTTTCATCATTTTAAAATGAAGTGTATGAAGGTTTAAAATAGCTTCTTCAAAAGGCTCAACAATATTCCAAATACACAGAACTCATTGAACACTTTCAGTAAACACTCATTCTACACTTTGCAGAACACTTTCAGTAAATATAAAGTTATCTATGTACAAAGCAGATAGCCTAGGAAAAGACATACACTGAAAGGTAAAGGTCTCCATCACCCTTTACAAACCCCTTCCCCCTCCTCCCTATAGTTTGTGCATCCGTCTAGAAATGTTTTATGCACCTACAAACCTGTGTGCATAGGTTTCTGAGTAGGATCACACTGCTAGTATATCCTCTAATTTCCACCTCAATACTTCACTTAAAAGTCTATCTTAAAGAATTTCCCATGTTTTTAAAAAATTCAAGCTATTGTATGGATATGTCACAATTTATCAGTGAGATTCCTGATGCCATTAAATATTCAGGTTTATTTTTTTCTCTTACAAAGAAAACTGGACACATCAAAAATACATTGATGTGTTTTTGTAAATAAAGATAAATTCCTAGCAATGAAGACCCAGTGGACCATTTTAATGACACTTGAAGAACAAAATTAAAAATTTAATGAGATTATTTGAAGCAGATTGTTATGTTGTGGATCTGCCAGGTCTGTACTTGACATCATGTTTCCTTAGGATGAAATGAAGGTATATAACTTTGTAGCTAAGAGTTGAGGATACTGGAATCCTGTCACTTGCTAGTTAGACAAGGTACTTAAGCCCTCTAAGCTTAGTCCTGCCTAATGCGGCTATTGTGAGAGTCAAATGAGATATTAAAAGTAAGCATTCTGCATAATAGCAGTTAGTGTAGCATTGGTGACCTCTCAATAAATGATGATGATATAGTGACTAATTATCTGGTAATAATGATTATTGTTAAGGAACACTAGACCATGGCTTCTCAAATTTCAATTTTGTTAATATCAGCCTAAGCAATTTTAATTATTTACTCATCAGTTATTTGGTGTATATTCCCTCCTCTGCCTCAAGAATCTTCTCATTTTCCCACAGAACTATTCCTCAAGCAAATGTAGTTATCATCACCCTGCTTCAGGCCTTTCCCCGGCCCAGAATAGGGCTGGGCACACATTCCACAAGCAACCTGGTCTAGAGTTGAAGGTAGAGAAAGAAAATCATATCTCTTGCAAGAAAACATGCTCTGATCATTTAGTAATGAGCAAAGTAATGATTGAGAGAATACCTCAGGATGCTTGCCTTGTTGGCTGGTGGTCAAGCCCTTATGAATAGCTGTCAGGGGGCTTATGCTCTCAAATTCTCAAGCTAGAAACCAGAGCCCCACAAACCAGCAGGCTCCTCTGCAGCCTGTGACTGGGATCTGCCCATCACGTGTCCCTTATCAGAAGAGGGAGGAGCTTGTGAAATACTTTATTTATACTGTTTTGGAGAGGGTGACAGCGACAGCTGGAGCTTTGGCAGCAGAGGCAGAGCTTCCGGTGTCCAGTGTCAGCCTGGACTGGGGTTGGCCCTGCTCAGTGGCCGTGGCCATGGAGGCTTCTCCGGAGCAGCCCATGGGCCGTGCTCCTAGCTTCATGCCTCCAAGCCTGGCGCTCTGCTCTTCGGCAGCAGCTCTGGATGTTGCTCAGTTCCTCTGCTGCTTAGACTGGCCAAATGTGGAGCCACATTTAATTTGGGGACAGATAAGAAAGAAAGAAACCACATAGCAAGTGCCAGGTAGTAAATAAGTTCCAAGAGGAAAACTAAAACAGGTGAGGGAGAGAGAGTGGGTTGGGTGCAAGACAAAGTTAATGAGGTGACATTTAAGTAGAGGCCTGGATGAGTCTGGGAGGAAGTCATGGAGTTGACACTCAAGCTAATATTGAAGTGAGAGGAGAGCAAGGTTCCCCTGCTGTCCACAGCGTGTTTGTGTTTTAGACTAAATTCCGTGCACAGTGTTTTCCTCTACAGTATAATGTATACACTTCACTATAAAGACAATTTGTTATAACAGGATTGAGCTATGTGACCTTGTCATGTCTCAAAGTCGTGAGGAAGCATTTTGTAGTGGTAATCATTGGTCAAGTTGCTAACCTTCTACAGAAAGGAGCAGAGCTTGTAGCAGAGTCAGTAACTAGACACTACATTTTTTTTTATGTTGATGTTGTTAAACAGAAAATGAAAATAAAAGGCAGAGGCGAGGGAGTGCTTAGCTAGATTTTTTTATTACTCCTTTCCTTCTAATTTTTCAAGTACTGGTTTTGGGGCTATAGCATTCTGGATCGATGAAAAGAACCCTGGTTTTAGTTATCTTTTCTCAAGCCAAATTCAAGTCATACTTCAAGATGTTTGGATTCTTCATCTTCCAACATTTGGCTGCTTGGGTGAATATTATGTTTGATGTCTAGTGTTTTGCACAGAATATTATGTTGAAGGTACAACGATAAAATGTTTTTATTGTTATTTTATTCATATACCAATTGTGTGACTTTAAACAAGCCAATTGTGTGACTTTAAACAAGCCCTCTAGCCCCTCTGTGTTTCATATATGCAACCTGTGACATGAGATAATATCTGATGAGAATCTTCTCTTAGAAATACTCTAAAAGCATCATTTATGCTCTCAGAGGAAAAATGACACATGGCATCTAAATTAGCCTGTTCTTCTCATTTTATCAGCATAATTTACACATCTCTATAGGCTTCATTGGATAGTCTAAGATTATGGGGAAACGGGGAATAAAGAAATGTGTGCCACTTGTGGGAAGAAGCCTTTGAGGGAGGAGACACATCTTTCGCTTGGCTTTCTGTTTTATCTGCTGAGCATAGTCCCTGTGGCTGGGGCCTTCTGGTCACATGAGATGACGTACTCAGGAAGGAAGCAGCATGACTGTGCTGGGCAGTGGGAGTCAGCTATGCTTTGCTTGGACTGCTTATCTCAGGTCATCTTTCACATGAGAGAGAAGTCGATTTTTTTCTCATGTATGCCACAATCATTTTGGATTTTTCTGTTGTGTAGCCAAACCTAACTCTAACTAATGCACTCCTCTAACTTTAAAATGTTTAAAAAGCACAATTTATAAATTATCTCATTTCACGTCACTAGTTCTATGAACTGCAAGGAATAAGAATTGTCATTTCTATTTTTCAATCAAAGAATATGACCCTTTAAAAAGTTAAGTGACTTGCTTATGGTCAAATAACTAGTGAGTACAGACTCTGAAACAAAGAGAAGCTCAGTATCTTTGTACAACAAATCATAGATGTGCAGATGCACAAATACAGACATTTTTTGTCTGTATTGCCTTAGGCCAATTACCTACCTTTTCTGACCCTCATTTCATTGTCTGCAAGGTGAGTAAAGAATACCTCTAGGGATTGAAAATTCCAAATGAGGTCGGGTTTGTGAGCTCCTGGTCTATGGTATAGAGTTGCCTTTCACCCTATAGATTATTCAGATGTGGGAGTAAAGCATTGGAAGGAAGAGGAGAGAATGGAAAGTGCTTGTCTCAAAGGTCGGGAGGTCTGTAAAGAATCTGAAATATTTTGATATTTTTCTGGTTCAAAAGACCCAGAGTAGTGGGAGAGACCAAGTTTCTGTGTCTTCTGAACATCTTAAATGTATGTATCCATCTCTTCTTAGGAAGACATGTCACAGAAAAATGTCTTTTGCTTTCAAGCTCCTCACAAGGATCAAGAAGGTGGAAGAACATTCATTTCAAAGCAACTTTTAAATTTCCCTTAAACAATTAAGAGTGGGAACTCCTAGAGTAACGTGTTGACTTTTGTTTTCCAAATACTGTTTGAAAATACCCATCAAGTATGTGATGTCAGGTGCGGTTGGATAATGGAGATTGATGAGCTTCTAGAGCTGGCTAAGACTTATGAGGTTAGTGAATTGGCAGTTTTGGTCAGGACCATTGAATCATTGACAGTCAGTGCCCCCAACAAGGTGAGTGAGCATGTCAGGTATTATCTGATCTAGACTCTGGTTTAAGTTAGAACCAATCCTACTACAAATGTGTGAAGGGTCTGTATAACGTGAATCTGAATTTGTTGCAAGATGTATGATTTTATGAAACTGTGAGAAGTGATGTTTTCTTTTCTTTTCTTTTTTAAGTTCAACTAGATGAGAAAAGGGTCATTAAGGTCATTTAAGCCCCTCAAACATTTACATAAATTATTCGGATGTACCCATAGACATGACCTTGTGATAAGTTGATATTTACTTCATTGCTGTTCAGTACAATTGCCTAGATCAACTAATCAGCGCATTTATTTATGCCAGGATTAGGCAGTGTTTGTTTGATGGTAATTCCACATAATATCTCACTATACCTCTCACTGACACACTGCAGAAGAGGCCAGAGTGACAGCTGTTGGAATGACTGCACTCTTCCTGCTCTGCTGACATTTTCAAGATGGAATTTGATTACAACTAGCAATATGAAGTTCTGGGCAAAGAGATGAAGTGCAGAGACCAAGAAACATTAAGGGACAAAAATAACAAGGCAGTGAGACAGTCTGCATTACATTGCCTTAGCAGGCTGTGAATCAGGCTAAGATCCTGCTAAAAAATACCTCCTTGTTTTTAGGATATAACAACAGATCAATGCTTCTCTCCCTCTCTTTCTCAAAATCAATAAGGTAAAATAAAACACTTTAAAACAAACAAATGAATAAATAAATACATAAATACATAAATGTATGAATGTATGAATGAATGAATGCATGAGTGAAAGACACTTTCAGACCTGGTCAAGTCAGGATACTTCAGAGCACAGGTTTCAACCTGTGTGGTTCTAAAGTGCTCAACCTTTAAAGTGCTCAACATCTCAGGCAGACTCAAGAATTTTTTTGAGAAAATAAAATGAGAAATTATAAGCATATGGATGCTTATGTGCCCTTTTGTGATGTTTTAGATACAATCATATATCTCCTCCCACAAGTCAACTTCAATCACATTTGAGCAATTACTCAAAGTTCAGCTTACCTTAACCAGCTTCTTACTTTCTTTTAAAGTATTATTTCTTTCTACATATATTTCTTCCTCCATTTTCTTCTCTTTCAAGTTTCCCTTTGGAAGTCTTAATACTTAAGAAAAGATAAGTAATAACAATGATGGTGATAATACATACATATATGCATATAATAATATATGCATATATATTATATAATGTTTTATAACTTACAAAGCACTTTTCACACACATTATCTCACTTAATCCTAATATCAACATATCATTCAACCCTTCCTTCCTTTCTTCCTTCCTTCCTTCCTTCCTTCCTTTCTTCTTTCTCTTTCTTTCTATCATGAGATGTGCACTGTGCTAAGAGATTCCCAGGCAATGTCTATGGAAATGAAAGAGTCAAGAAAGAAAGACAATTAGAAAATATATTTTGATATCTACAAAATAAAGGGTAGGTGAACAAACACTAAACTAGGCATGAAGAATGCCCACTCTGCTGATTATTTCTAATTCTCTGGCTTTGGGTTAGTGAAAACCTCTTTGGACCTACATTTGCTCATGTGCAAAATTAGATTAACACACTCCTACTCTGACTCCCTCACAGTTACTCTGAGAATCAAATTAGATAATATGTGAGAAAATATTTTGTGGTTTGCCAAGTGAAGAATAAGCATTTTTATAAAGTTTTTTTTATTTGTTTGTTTGCACTTGACTTTGGCAACCTTTGTAGCATCAACTTAAACAGAAGCCTCAGTCTATTGAAGAATAGAAAAGATAAACATTTTTAGAACTGTATAAGCATGTTCTAATAGTCTCTTGGCCATTTTACTTTTCTAATAATCAATACATATGGGTATTAATCTGATAGCCAGAAACTTGAAGTACAATCTGGTGAGAGTTGAGATCAAAAGGAAACATAGATCTTACAGGATTATCTCCATATTCGTGTTGTTGCTTTTTCCTACTTTTTATTTTTCTCAAGGTGAAGTCTGTAGACAATTTGCATACAAATCACATGGCTGATTATAAATATTTCTGATTTCTGCACCTCACTTTTACCTATAGAATCAGAAGTTCCAGGGTGGGGACCAGGAATCTGCCTTCGCTGGAAAGCCCACCAGCAGAGACGTAGGCCCACTGCAAGAACCCAGAACCCAATGCCTGAAGTTTCAGAGTCACAAGAGAACATTTGTTCATTTCCTTCCAACAGCAACAAGTTATCTCTATCCACTTTCTATTATGCTTATGTGAAATAAAAGCAGCACACCACTGGTGTACAAAATTTGACTTCACTTTCTTGAAATCACTTTGAAGTAATGTTTTCTCAGCTTCCTCTCATTGGATAGTGCATTTGTAAGAGAACTTTGAAAAGTGTATTCTATTCCTGTGTTATACTGGCCTCCACTCAAGAAACAAGAAATCCATAAGCAGTTAAATTGAAAACCACCAGTAACTCTGCAAATAAGAAAGCCTCAACGCATTTCAAGCAATATTACATTTTCCTAGGTGTCAGCAGTCTGTATTTTACCTTAAAATAAAAAAAGTAAAGGTTTTGCTTTTGCTAAAAAGTGAGTATGGAATAATGTAATGATATTTCAAAAGCTATAAGCATATTTTCAATCAGCTTCATGGAACACAGAACTAAAAGAGATTAATCAGAAATATATATTTATTTAATGCGAGTGGCCTGGTGCACGAATTCATGCCCATTGAAAGGAAATTAATTAGAAGAAATATTTTAATATTGCTATTTGCCTTTTCTCTGTAATAGAAGTGTCAGAGATAAAAGAATATTAGTAAAATGTATATAAAAATAATATATAAATTGATTAATAAATAAACAATAACAACATAATATAACAACAGCAAAAACATGATACAAAAAATTGATAAAAACAATGACTGATAAATTGATTAAACTTATTCTAACACTGAGGCAGGTGTCAGACAGGGACAAATCAATTCTTGGAATCAGAACAACCTCTCCTCCACAGATCCTGTTAATATTTCAGCTTCGGTTATGTTAGGTCACAATCTTTTGATAATAAATCTAGTACCATTACAAAGACCCCATTTACTTTTAAAATTTCTCACTTGTATGATGATTGCACCTACTTTCAATTCTAATTTATGACATGACATTCCTGAAGGAGTAATACTTTTAAAAAATTCGATGGAAAAATTTTCCTTTTTGGCATCATCCATTGAATCTAGTATTATTGTCAATTAAACTGTCGTCTCTGAGTCTTAATGCAATATAATTCCCCAGCCTTTTTCACCATGTGGAAAAAGATTAGGATACGCCATTGCATCTAATGTAGGAAACAGGATACTGATTTGTTTCATTTTAGTGGCATTCGAATTATTGGAATCTGGTTTACAATGAATGAGCAGGTCCCTTTCAAAAGGAGGTTCTTTATCTTTGTTTCTGAATATGACGGCAACTTCTGTTACACAGGAATAATTATATCTACCCAGATCACTATTAGGACCATATTTAATCACCATTGTTACTTCTGTGGGAGCAATACCTCTCTCACTGCTGCTTCAGGTTTGGCTTCCTTTTCTACCTCATGTAGCATCTTGTATGATTTTGTTAATTTGTTTATTTCTTGCATGAGGTTGTTGATGTTGATCATGAGTCTTTCTGAGCAACCTTGGTTTTCTGGCATTGCTAATCTTTTACTCCTTGCTTCAGCCATGTCTAAAATGTAGAATTGAGCAAAATTCTGAGAAAAGCCATCTGAAGGATGTAAAGTTCCAGTAAGGTGATAAACTTGACCGTGTATTCTAAAACAGTACGGCCGATATCCTGATGATGAAGAGATATTTGCACCCATTGAAGCAAAAGCAAAAGAACTATTTATGAAACGAATATTTTCCATAAAATTTTTACTGTCAGAATCTTCGTTTATCATTAATTTTTTACAATCTATGCCGGGTATTCGCGAAAACTTACATCATTTGGACAAACTTTACCTTTGCTGCAATATCAAGTAAATTTTCCATCAGATGATTTTTCATTGGAGAAATTTAGTGATAGGCAAAATTAACATGTAACAGTCATTCCACCACAGCTATGTTTGATAATTGCATCCTCATTTACTCCATTTTCGCTGTGAAGGCAGTTCCTACCAGTATTGATAGTACTTGTCCATGACAGTTTTTCAGACATATTCTGTTGACGTCGCTGCTTTCTTTCGGCTGCAGAGGTACGTTGTGCCAATAGTTGGTCTTCAGACATATTCTGTCCATGATGCCGGCTGCAGAGGTACAATTGGGGCCAGATGGCCTAGGAGGGACCACGGGAGATTGGCCTGCCTGGAAGGGATCGCAGGAGGGCTTCAGGGCGTGTCTGGCCCCATCTCACCCCAGCAGCCCCAGTTCACCCCCAGCCTCGGAGCTGCACACCCCTGTCTGGCACCCCACCTTGACCTGGCACCACCGGCTCACCTGCTCACCATCCTGCTGTGGTTCTGCTCTCATCATGTTGCCGACATCCACAAGCTTCGCGCTGCCCTCTGGTGGTCAGTGCACGTCAAGTGCGCCATCAAACTCCCAGTCTCCCGGTCGAACTTCCAAGGGGACAATTTGCATGTTAGGCTTTTATATATCTAGATACATTTATTGAGCACCCACTGTTGTCCCTGGTATTGGGCTAGATCTAGAGGAGTAAATAAAGCAAAAGTTCCTTAGCATTTTTACTCTAGCAGGAAGGGCAGAAAAATAACGTAAGAGCTAATATCTAGTATTGCTCCCATATCAAATGGCATATTAGAAGATGATAAGAACAATGCAAAATGGTTTATTCTAAGTCTACAGTGCTGAATTATAAATTCTTAAAACTGCAAAACCAGGAACTGATTCACTTAATCACATGCATGTATGGTCAGGTTTAAAGTATAGTCAGCCTATATGGTTATGATGGATCTTTCTTTCCCTGAGACACAGGCCTGTCTCCTCATCATTCTTGACCTTCTCTCACAACTGCGCCCTAGGTAATGATGCTCAGAAAAGCAGCCAATCAAGAGGTTTGTTTGTTGTTCCCTTTTAGCACTTCTAACTCAGGCAACCAAACCAGTTTGAACCGGATAGAGGATCAGAACCTTCTCTGGACTCCACCCAGAGTCTATGGATATTCAGTTAGCTTCAAGCCTGCAAACTAATACCCACAGGTACCAGCCAAAACAACATTCTGCTGTGTTATTCATATTAGGAGTTGTCATATGACCCCATCTAAAAAACCTGCTGCACAAATTGCTTAGAAAATAACATGATGTTAATCTGTGCCTATGAAGTCCTTATTAGTTTTCAGGGGTAGAGAGGGTGGTAAATAAACAAAACCAAAATAAACTACCAACATCTATATGTTTTCTTTGCAGAACCTGTGATCATTTCAGACCAAAGTGGGGAGTCATGTTTTCTTCAGAAATATTTCAACAGCAGAGAGGACATTGGTATCCTGATCAGAATTAGTTTAGGAGGTTTGTTTTTGGTTTGGTTTAATTTCTCACAGTTGAGTTTCTGCTTATAAAAAAAGTTTTCTCTGGGGGGAAATACACGTGGAAGTTAAACCCCACATGGATTACCTAATTACCTACAAATTGCAGCCTTCAGCAATTTTTAATAAGAGAACACCATCCGCTTCACGCTAAACGGTAAAAACGGATTCCATTTTCATAATATTAATGCTATTCCACTGAACAGTGCTATTAGAAGAAACCCCAGAAGCAAATGCAGTGCAAATTGTAGGGCACTGCAAATGCAGTGCAACTGTGTAGTGGTGGCCTCTAATCATAATTGAAAATGAACGAGAAAAATAAATCAAGACAGAAACTCTCCCCTCCTGCCGACACAGAGACGTCAGTTTTAAAGCCAGATGAATATCAAGCAACCCGCAAGAGAAGTTACACAGCAGCTGAGAGTGACAGTAAAACACTGCCCCCTCCCCCCGCCCCCGCCACCCCCCGCTGGCAGGGGTGGTTGGAAGTGCAGGAACTTTATTTGGAAATCCAGATTACGTACTTGAGACTGCCGATGTTCCAGAATTTAGCTCCTTGGCAGAGATGTGAGCTGACCGTGCACATTGCAGAGCCAGATGGCAGCACGCAGCCCCTGGGCAGGTAGCTCACCTCCCAGCTGCAGGCACAGGGTTACTTTGAAGGGCGTCTTATAGGGACAGTGCCCGGGCAGGCAGGTGTGACGCTTGCAGAGAGAAATGGCTGGAGTTGGTTTTTTTTTTTTTTTCATCGTCACGTGTTTTTAAATGTAAAAGTGAATTTTTGAAAGCTGATTGGAGTTGGATTTTCAGCTGAAGCCTCATTTTTAGGAAATGCCTGGCAATCAATGTCAGCCACAGCTTGTGACCTCAGAAATCATCCCTTGGCAAGGCCTCCCTGTGCTGCCCTTCTCTGCGTCCTTCCCTTGTCCTGAGGCTGCTTTGCCAAGCCCTCCACCTTCAAGCACCGCTTTTAGGAGAAGAGGTGCTTCACCTTGAAGAGGGAACAGCTGAGGGAAAGGACAGCGCAGAGGGCAGCTGGGGCTCCAAGCTGCTTTGGAGCCGTGCCTCGGGGCCTGAAATCTGCATCCTTTAGTGCGGAACAGGCAGACTCTGCTTTAAACAGAAACATCCTTTCCTTGTTGCTACATGACTATGGCAAATAAATAAAATAAAATAAAATAAAATAATAAAAGCAAATCACTGCTTTCATCAGCCATTTAGTTGTAATGGATTAATTTAATCATAAGACAGCACCTGGGCCTGTGGCTATTTCTGATATGGGTTTTGTTACCCATTTGCAGACAGCTCAATAATTGCAGAATCAGAACAGTTGGTGTGCCTCTCTACAGTGTTTCTTCCATCTGTGCATCCACTTATTCTTCTGTTAAACAAGGAGTCTTACCTGGTCTGAAATGGCGAGCATGTGTCACCTTGGAACAAATCATTTACTGTTATCTCTTCTTAAGTATCATTTAAAAGGAAATGTTTTCTATTGTTTTAAGCAAAAAACTAGGAAACAGAAAAAAATTTTTTTCACACGGAGCCATGACCTTTTATCGAACATGTTTGCATCTCAGATTTAGGAGTGAGGTAAGTTTCTTTGCCTCACTGTTTATTGTCCTGGCTTGTACTCTCGGTGTTTTTCTCCCAGTATCCGGTCAGTTCAAATCAGGAATGAGGTGCATTCGAGCTGGGCTTCGACTCTGCCAGGAGGCTAATCCCCTAATGACCGGCGGTCAGCATTTTCACCCAGCGAGCCTGACGTTTCAGAAGCAGAGGTTGCTTTAACTATGCACAAAGTAACGTTGGGGATAAATAAAACCCAGTTTGGGGTGTCCTCATTGCCTGCAGTCCGAGTTTCCTTTCTTAATGTGGACATTGCAAACACAGCAACTCTTCAAAGCGGCATTTAGCTCTGAAAACATTTGGAGTTAAGGCATAATTTGCATAATTCTATTAAAACGTTTATACCTCAGTATTGAAAACGATTTGAGAAAATGTGATTTGAGGCGAAAGGAAGTCTTATCTTTTGGTCCAGAAGGTGACTCATGGAACTAAGCTTGTTAATGTGAGGAGTGCGTGGTAAGCACCCAAACCTGAAATATAGAGACTTGAAGGGCTCTTTTGATCTGTCTCCAAGTGCCCAGTGATCTGAAGTTTAAGATAAAGACGGATTTTCTGCTTCTTGCACTATTTTGCAAACTTAAGAGTCGGAGTCCTGTTCCAGTGATGGGAAACACAGGTGTGCTTCTGTAGATTTTAAAATGAAAGTTATTGGCTCCTTTCAGTTGAGGACAGTTCATTTTGTTGTCATTACAGACTTAAGGAGATCATTTGTAGATCAAATGACTCTGTCATCATACCTATTTTGATCAGATGGTGCTGCCATCATTCACAGGTTGACAGCAGTCTGGCACACATTTTCATATTCAGTTTCTTAAGACAGTGCTTAAGGAGCCAGGAGTCAAACACCTCCAACAGTGTAAGTGGTACAAAACCAACTGCAATTAAAATGCTTCCTCCTGTAAGTAGCATGGGCCTCCTTTAAACCAGCCACTGCCCGGGAGCTGAGGGCTGATGTCCAGATGATGGCATGCTGTTCAGAAAGGTGTGTGAAGACACACCTCTGCTGAGGCTAGAGAGTGCACACAGGCCCCAAAAGCCACCATTTGAGAACTTTCCAGACCCTTAAGCAAGCCTACCCTCCTCTATGAAACCCTGTCTTGTCCAGAACATACTGGAGTCTGGGAACCTACCCTGGCACATGTCTTCCATTCTGTATCCACCTGGGTTTTTGCCAGGACCAGAATAAGACTTTTAGAGCCCCTAGCCCTTAAGCACAAAAACGAAAATACAACTTATTTTTTAAAATAAGATCCTGGCCAGCATGGCTCAGTGGTTGAGTGTCAATCTATAAACCAGAAGGTCACAGTTTGATTCCCGGATAGGGCACATGCCTGGGTTGTGGGCTCAATCCCCAGTAGGGAGTGTGCAGGAGGAAGCCAATCAGTCATTCTCTCTCATCATTGAGGTCTCTCTCTCTCCCCTTCCTCTCTGAAATCAATAAAAATATATATTAAAAAATAAGGTAGCATAATATTTATAAATATGATGATAGCAGAACAAGTTGCTTTTTCTCTATGGTTGCTTGATTATAAACTTCTGGGTGACTTCATTAAAGTGAAATTTTCCTGGTGTTTATTTATGCCTATAGGGTAATCCAGCAGTGACTGGACCCAATTTTCTCCCCCACAATATTTTCTGACCACCAGCATCACAGGATGACTCATACTTGCTTTTCAATATTGAAGATTTTACTGAGTTGTAATTGTATTTTACATCCTATATAATAAAAGGGTAATATGCAAATTGACCCTAAAGATGGAACAACTGGGAATGACTGGTTGCTATGATGCACACTGACCACCAGGAGGCACTCAACACAGAGGCTGTCCCCTGGTGGTCAGTGCGCTTCCACAGCCAGAGGCCAACTCATGACTGGCCAGCACAGCAATGGTGGCAGGAGCCTTTCCCACCTCCGCAGCAGTGCTAGGGATGTCTGACTAACGGCTTAGGCCTGCTCCCCAGGGCCTAAGCTGTTAGTCGGACATCCCACAAGGGTTCCCAGGCTGTCAGAGGAATGTCTGACTGCCAGCTTAGGCCCCTCAGGTGGACAGCCCCTGAGGGGTCTCAGACTGCAAGAAGGCTCAGGCCTGGCTGAGGGCTCCCCCCGGCACCTCCCCTCTCCCGCCCAATGCATGAATTCCTGTGCACCAGGCCTCTAGTCTAATATAAAGCCTTTTCCAGATGGTTTGGTGATTCTCCTTATCTAACTGACTTTAGTTTGCATTCTTTTTTGCTGACAAGTAACCTTGCTGACCATGTTTTCCCCCCTATCTTGCTGATTCTAGATTACATTGGTTCAATCTTTAATTTATTTAGATAAAGAACATTAAGAAAGCTTATATCTCACTTAAAAATATTTATATTTAACTGGCAATGGTTCTGGAAAATTATGTACATATGGCTATCCAGACATAAATGCATATATAGTGCTTTCATGCATACATGTACTGTAAGTGAAATTCATATGCTGAAGATTATTTGGACAGTAGTAGAATTCTGCTAACTAGAGTTGAAGTTTTAGGGTTAGTGCCTGAGAATTGTGTTTTTATTATGTAACACACAGGCAAAGTTATGTTACTGTACCTTATGTGAGGCAAAAATTTATAATGTCCAGCCAAAAATGCCACCTGAAAACACAGAGAACAAAGAAACAAAAAATCCTAATCAGATTAGAGTTTAATGAACCAGTCTCAGGTCAGTTGTGAACTCATTAATGCTAAGCTATTCCGATGAGTAAACAGTGGAACAAAATCTGGAGAACAGAAAGTCTTCTCAATCATTTGCATTCTTTTGGCAGCTCTAATTACAGGATATTTTTCATTTTCTGTTACAGCTTGTCCCCATGTTGGTTATGTTTTTATGTTGTGCTTTGTTCTCTTGCAAGGTAGTAATGATAATCATTAAAATGGGCAAAATTTCCTTCTGACATATATAAAGGATAATAGATGTGTATTTTTCAACTTGACTAGAATTTATAGATGAATGGTAGTTACAGGTTAGTTTTTATTTAATTTAGTACAACCATTACTATACTTAAAATATACCACACATGATATACTACATTACAAATTATATAGTTAGAATAAAATATATCAGAAAATTTCATAGTTGACATATTTATATATTTTCCCTTTATTCCCAAATACAAATTTTTAAGATAACATTTTTTTGATGACTGAAACAGTATGTATTTTAGAAGAGATGGAAACACACACACACACACACACACACACAAATTTAATAAGAATCACCTATACCTGGCTGGTGTGGCTCAATGGTTGAAAGTCAACCTATGAACCATGTACCCAGGTTGTGGGCTTGATCCCCAGTAGGGGGCATGTAGGAGGCAACCGATCAATGATTCTCTCTCATCATTGATGTTTCTATCTCTCCCTCTCCATTCCCCTCTCTGAAATAAATAGAAACATTTAAAAAAAAAGAATCACCCATAAACCTACTACCCAAAGATATCCATTCTGTTAACTAGGAGTGGATAGTTAACTCTGTTAACTAGGTACATGTATCCTACTTCTAGTCTTTTCTCTACTCATTTTATTTTACAAAATCATATCATAATATAACTCTTATAATTATATATATATATAATTTTTACCCATTATTATTGCCAGTTACTATTCTTCCACCTCACATTTTTTATACCTGTACAGCATGTGTCATTATACACTAACATTTAAAAAATTACTCTTTGTCCTGACAGGAGTATTTATAGTTTTACTAGAGGCCCAGTGCACAAAATTCATGCACTGGTAGCGGCTGCCAGCTGCCGGTCAGGGACTCCCTTCATTCCACGCTGCCCCCTGGTTGTCACCACACATCATAGTGAGCGATTGAACTCCCAAGGGGACACTTTGCATATTAGGCTTTTATATCTATAGAAGTCATAGTTACTACGGCAGGTTGATATAGCCCTTTGCAGGCATTTTAGTTTCCCACTGGAGTTTGCCACATTTGGTATAGCATGTAGAAGAGTTAGGAGAAACATTAAAGGAATTAAAAATAATTGAAAATGATTTTTCTAAAATGTCAATCACAGCTTAAGTGGGAGCTACATTTTTTTCACTATTAAACACAGCTGTTTTATCCCATGTAACTAGCATGATTTGTCCTCTGTGGTGTCAAATGGTTGTATGTGTGCTATTTGGGAGAGAAAGAGAACAAGAAATTGGGAAAGTGGGTCAGGATGACTTGGGCTTAGGTCTTCTCTTGGCAGCACTTCACATAGAAGTTGCTGTTTCTGTTTAGTCCTGGCCATGCTGTAGTAACAAGTTAATCCTGAAATACATGTGGATCAGCACACACACACACACACACACACACAGTGTATTTACTGCTCACATAGAGACTGATGGAGACTGTCAGGGACTCCCCTTCATCATGGCTTAGAGACACAGGCTCCCTCTACCTTGTGACGATGCCATCTCAAGATCTGGCTTCCAAGGTTGCCACCTATTCCCTACAAAACACTGGAGGAAGAGGTCCAACAAAGGGAAGGTATATGCATGCCCAGTGAAGTTGGGGTAACATAGGGAAAGTACTTGCTTGTCAGTCAAACCTGGGGACAGATATGATTGGCCAGAATGGCATGGCAAGTGCAAGTCCAGGAAAATTTGGGAACACATAATCTCCTAAACAAAAGAGTTCTCTTTTTCTCGTTGCTCTTGTTGCTCTCTTGTTGAGCTTGACTCTTGTGCTATTATTTCTCATGACTCTTGGCTTGTGGGGCTCTCTTGTTCCTGCTTCCTTACATCCACCTGTATGGCTCATGGCCATGTGGATCCCACATGCAATGAACTGATGGGCTGCAACTGGGAACACAAACTATGCTAGCCTGATGCTGGATTGGACTCTGCTCCAACATGGAAAGGAAACTCTAGACACTGGCTCTGATTTTAACTCTATAGAAGCCCCAGTTACATTTCTTCTAGGGCTGGAAAAGGGGAAATGGGACTTTGGAAACTCAGGGATTAGATTTCACAGAAATAAAACTTTCTATGATATTGCATCCTCCTATGTGAGTCTCAGAAAATTCTCTTTCTCAGTGTATTGCAAGAAATCCACTCCCACTACCAACCAGGGGAGATGAGGACCTCTCCCCTCCATTAACAATTCCAGGACATGGGGCTATTTTTAGTCTAAAGAAGAGAAGTCTAATAGAAGGCATGCAGGGAGCCTTCCTCATCTACTTGAAGGAATAGACTTGTTCTGTGTTGTTCCCAAAAGGCCAATATTTGAAATTCCAAAAAGGAAGGCTCAAAATAAAACATCTTAAACATATCCAACATTGACATTGTCTTCCAGGGGTATCATTGAGTTACTTGTGCTCTACCAAGTTCTAAATGGTAAGGGCTCCTTAGATTTCAGTTTGGGGCTATCTTTTCCTCCTACACTTTTTCCCCCCAATACTTCATCCAGTTTCATTGTGGGGTTTTTTTAAATATATTTTATTGATTTTTTACAGAGAGAAAGGGAGTGGGATAGAGAGTTAGAAACATCGATGGGAGAGAAATATCGATCAGCTGCCTCCTGCACACTCCCTACTGGGGATGTGTCCTCAACCAAGATACATGCCCTTGACCGGAATCGAACCTGGGACCCTTGAGTTCACAGGCTGTGGCTCTATCCACTGAGCTAAACCGGTTAGGGCATAGTTTCATTGTTTTAAATGCCATGTATGTATAATAATGAACCCACCATTTTTCTCCAGCCAAATATCCTCTCCAGCCTTATATATGTAATTATCTGTATGACCTTTCATCTGAATGCTTCGTGAACATCTCAAACTTAATATGTGAAAATGGAACTCTTGATTCCCCTTCATAATTCCTTGTCCCAAAGTCTTGTTGTCCTTGTCTGCCCTAGCTCAATCAATGGCCCCATCAGATGTTTCTTAGCCCCAAACTTCTGTCCTCTCTCTGCCTGTCACACTCAGACCACATCAAACCAATTGCCTCCAGACTTTGGACAGAGAACATGTGTTTTATTCATTGGGTTCTCTCAAACCACTGGCACGCATTAATAAATATTTGACGAATGAATAAATGATGTAGAATGATCATCTGGAAGAAACAATAATGAACTTTATAATTTATAAAACATCTCCCATATGTTAGATATTTTAAATGTTATAAATTCATTCCTAGTAACAACTCTTGAAAATAGGTGGACAATAAAAAAAGGACTCATAGAACTATGAGTTTGTATGGTTTTACTTTTATTAAGTTATATCGAGCACTTACTGTGACTAAATGTTTTATATGGCATTTATCAAGGCACACATAGATATAGTGGTAAGTGCTTTATACATATATCATATAATCCTTACTGATATCTCTAGGGTAGGTTTTATTATTTTACTATTAAAATTTTTATTAAATTTATTGGAGTGATATTAGTTAATAAAACTATACAGGTTGCAGGTATGCAATTCTATAATACATTATCTGTATATTGGATTATGTGTTCACCACCCAAAGTTAAGTCTCCTTCCACTGTAGGGTAGACTTGATGCACCATTTTATAGATGAGGAAATTGAGGCTAAAAAAAATTACTTAACTTGACCTAGGTCAAATAGCCAGGAAGTGATGGTATTTAAGCTCTGGTCCATTTGGCTCCTAAGGTTAAATACTTCCCTGCTGTATCATAAAGCAATTAGAATCCAACAAGGGTGACAATATTTTATGAAATGGTGCAGTGATGATCTTTTAAGTTTCTTTTAATTAGAATTTTCATAATTATATTATTCAAACAGTCCTTTCCTCTACATCTTTAGATAACATTTCATTATCTTGCCATGTCAAAGAAAATAAAAATAACTTCTTAAAATTCATAGAAAGCTAGAAATGTTCTAAACCCACACAAATTCTGCCTGATATGATGATAAAGATAATCATATATTTTGTAAGTTTTGGCACTTTCAAAATAGGATTCCTATCTTCTTAATATCTGGACCAAATTAACCAGCCTGGCAATGATTCCTGAAGCCACGTTAGCAGATACACAGGCAGAATGCCATGATACACTGAGTCACCACACAGAATATCTAGTGACTCAAGGAGTATTGTTTTAAATGATCCAAATTTACTGAAAGCTATTCTAAGTATCCCTGAACAAAAAAAGAGACTTTATTACAATTAGCATAGTTTTAAAAATAGAAATGCCCATGCTCAAATTCTCTGCCTATCTGTATATAGCTCATTTGATTCCTTAATTCTATTTTTTATACTTACCCAATTATGTGGAAATCATTTCGTGGCAATTCCTCCACTCCACCATAGTTTTTAAGAAGGAAATTAACACAGATGCCCCACTTGACAAACTTGCAATAGGAAAAGAGCATGAGGTAATCAAGTGAAACAAAATAGGGATAATTGAAACAAATGGGAAAGGGGTGTCAATTTTCTGAGCAGGTCAAGATACACAGATGCAATAAGCCAACATGTGATGAGGCTGAGGAAGAAGCACCAAGAATCTTGACTCCTCTTGTCCCGCACAAATGATCTGAGAGCTCTGAAGCATAAACCTATAAATAAGTATCAGGCTTTAAGTTAATCACTATAAATTGCTCTTTATATTCAAGCAAGAATATTCTTAAACACTTTTAGAAATATCTGCAACCACACGATGATAGCAGTACTTAGCCAGTGCTCAACAGATGCCGTTCGAACTAGAGCTGGGGTTAGAACCCAGGGAGACTAGCTCCACAGTGGATTTTATCAGCCACACTGAACTGCCTCCTTCATGACAAGCTGTTTTAATAAGTCCCCTAGTTTGCAGCTCACATTGGTGGGAAAGTGGAGATACAAATTGGATCAAAAAGTGCCATCGTTTCCACTGGCAAGGGGACCTGGAGTCCCAGCATTACTCCCTAGTCATCTGAAACCTACACTTCAGAAAAAAAAAAATATCAGAAACTTTGCTCATTGCAAGAGTGAAGGGAGGATGGTGTGAGGCGTAAGACCCTCTCTGCGAGTGAGGAGAGTCCCTACCTCTTGTCCTGGGAGGTGGATGGAATTGTAGAGGAAGAATCTTGAGAGGGTGCAGTTCAAGATAGTGAGAGTTTCAACTTTCCCTCTTCTATTTTAGGTGGTGCTTCTACTAGTAAAATTGTCTTTGATGAAAAATGAAAGTATTTTCTTTTAACTGTTCACTGGTGTTTTTGCTTTGTGTCAACTGAGTGGACAGGATGGCAAGGGAGGGGGGTATATCTCATCCCATCACTTCAGTGGTACCCACGCTGGGACATGCACCTACTGAGTAGATTATGATGCCAAATCTGGAAGATCTCTATAGTATAAGAGAATGGGTGGCTAAAGGGTGAGCTCAGGTAAGACTGAGATACCCTTTTGCCCACATCTGCAGGTTAGAGCAGTGTTTCTGGAGCTTAAATGTGCATGCGGCTCACCTAGGGATCTTGTTAAAATGCAGATTGTAATTCAGCTGGTCTGGAGTAGGGTCTGAGACTCTGCACTCCAAGCAAGCTCTCTGGTGATGCCGGTGCTGCTGGATCATAGACCACATTTTCAGTAGCACAGAGTTAGAGGAACGTCGACTGGGAGGCAGAGGGACCTCACGCCTGTATTTTCACGGCCCTTCCCTGTTTATTCTCAGTCTCAGATCCAATTGCTGAGATAAGCCACCATTCCTCTGGTCATATGTTCTAAGGGAACAGTCATAAAAAGAATACTTCTGGTCTCTCTCTGCCCGTCACACTCAAGTCACCTTAAATCAATTGCCTCCAGACTTGCACAGGGAACATCAGTATATTGTTCATGGTTTCCCTCAAACCACTGGTGCGTGGAGAGGAGGAGTCCCTCTTCTCTCTGCTGCACAGTTCAAGTACAGGCAGAGGGCAGGTTTATCTTTCCTCAGGGGCGCCTGCTTTCTAGCTCTGGGACAGTTAGCTGTACACTTTGCCAACACCAACGCTGTCCTCCACTGCTGTGAGCAATAGAGGAGCGCAGGGTCTACTGAAAGGCGACCTGTGGCCAAAGCTGAAGAACTAGTGCGTCCTCAGTCCTGCTTAAGCAAGCAGTGTGGGCAATCCCTCCGCTCCCCAGCTCTGGGTTTACTGAAGGAAATGCCTGAGGCTGTGCATCCATATTCAACTTAAGCTCTGGTTAGAGGAATCATTAAATCTTTGCCTCCTTGAAATATCAGCAAAGAGGATGATCAGTTGCATTGTCCAAATTATTTTCATAAGAAATGCAATGGGATTAAGAAACCTAAATTTAGATTACGTGCCATGGAACCATCTTCCTGAGTGAGAACAGGTAATTATAGAAAAGCCTTTCAAAGAAAAGTGGTGGAAATACTTGCTAGCATTTCCCTGAGACCTTCACAGAGCCATGTTACAAGAAGAGGAAGCTCATCTGATTAACCTATTACTTATTTTCCCAAGACAATGCCATGGCCTCAGTAATCACCCTGGAGAGCCAAGACAATGAGTAAACTCAGGCCATGCATGGGGCCAAGATAAACGGGGCTAATGCCCTGACTGTTCTGGATGGCTTGGTGCCCAGCTGCCCCTGTGAACCCTAGCCTTCTAGACCCTGCCCCAACTTCCAGTTTAGCTCAGTGGATAGAGCATTGGCCCATGGACTGAAGGGTCCCAGATTAGATTCCAGTCAAGGGCAGGTACTTCCATTGCAGGCTCCTCCCAGGCTGGGCCATGGTCAAGGCTTGTACAGGAGGCAACCGATCTATGTGTTTATCTCACATGGATGTTTCTCTCTGTCTTTCCCTCGATTCCACTCTCTAAAAAAATCGATGAAAAAATATCCTAGGGTGAGAATTAAAAAAAAATAATATTTCTAAGAAGAATCAGGAAAGGGAAACAAAATATAGGAAGGAACAATAAAAAAGTAATAAAATAGCAGAACCAATCACAAGTATAGCAATAAATACACTAACCGTCTAAGCCAGCCGTAGGCAAACTACGGCCCGCAGGCCAGATCCGGCCCATTTGAAATGAATAAAACTAAAAAAAGAAAGACCGTACCCTTTTATGTAATGATGTTTACTTTGAATTTATATTAGTTCACACAAACACTCAACCCATGCCTTGGTTCTGGCCCTCCGATCCAGTTTAAGAACCCATTGTGGCCCTCGAGTCAAAAAGTTTGCCCACCCCTGGTAAGCACTCCAATTATAATATATAGATAGTTCAAATGGATAAAGAAACATGACCCAAATATATAGGGGCCGGCAAAAGTAGGTTTATAGTTATATGTGAAATTTGGTTATTCTTGTATTATTATTTATTAATTATTGTATTACAACTGTAAACCTAATTTTACCCACTCCTGTATTCTAGCTGTAAGAGAGACACTTTAAATATAAAGACAGAAAACAAAATATAAGGCCAATAAACCAAATCAATTGTATTTCTATATACTAGCAATGAACAATTAGAAAAATTTCCCCGGCCTGTGTGGCTCAGAGGTTGAGCATTGTCCTATGAACGAGGAGGTCATGGTTGGATTCCTTTCGGGGCACATGTTCGAGTTGCAGGCTTGGTCCCCAGTGCAGGGCATGCAGGAGGGAACCAATCAATAACTCTCTCTTATTATTGGTGTTTCTATCTCTCCCTCTCCCTTTCTCTCTGAAATCAATAAAAATAAAAAAAAAATCAATTAGAAAAAAATTTAACTTTTATTTATAATAGCATTAGAATATTTGGGGATAAATTTATTAAAGGATAGATTAAGACCTTCATACTGAAAGCTGCAAATTATTGCTAAAAGAAATAAAAGTAAACTTAAATAAGTGGAGAAATATACATGTTCATAGATTAGAAGATTCAATATTGTTAAGATGGCAAATCTCCCTAAATGGATCTATGCATTCAACGTAAAACAATCAAAATCCTAATAGGCTTGCTTGAAGAAATTAATAATATGCTTCTGAAGTTCACAGAAGAGGGAAAAGAATAGAGTAGCAATAATAATTTTAAACATAAAGAACAAAGTTGGAGGACTTACACTACCAAATTTCAAAATTTACTATAAAGCTATAGTTTTTAAGTTTGCGTAGTAATGGTCTAAAGGTGTACAATTAAATCAATGGGACAGAATCCAGAAATATATATAATCAATTTTCAACATAGGTGCCAAAGCAATTCAATGTGGGAATAGAATATTTAAACAATTGTGCTGAAACAATTGTATATTTCTATGGATTGAAAAAATTTAACCTTGTACTTACATCAGACTATAAGCAAAAATAAATTCAAAATGGATCACAGTCCACAATATAAGAGTAATAAAACTCATTGATAAAGGCATAAGAAAAAACGTGTGTGATACTGAGTTAAAGATGTCTTAAATAGGGCACTGAACGCACTGATTATAAAAGACAACAGTGATAAAATTGACTTGTATGTAAATTTCATCTCTATAAAAATAATAATCAAAAGTTTGCAGGAAGAAAAGGGAAATGTGGGGGTAGTGGACTAGAACCCAGTTCTCCTGGACTCTTTGTTTTACCCAATTCAGGTAACACTGCAGAGAAACAACTCCACCACCACTACGGCCCACCCCAAACTTCATGTTCTCATTTCCCTTTCATTTCTTTTGGTTACCATGTTGTTAGTTCATTAATTCTTTAAATCACTAAACAAGATTTACTGTTCTGCACACCTATCTGTGCTAGGAATCTGTTAGATGCCTGCTGAGAAGGAGTTCAAAATCTAGTGTAGAGACAGCACACTACACAAATTCTGATCTGTCCCATGACGAAGGGAAGTACAGTGTGAGTTGGGAATGCGCCTCCAGAGGGATATCTAAAGCTGTTCACAGGACCAGGGGGCAGGCTCTGGCAGGCAAGATTGCTGGAAAGAGATGAGGCTGCCCCGAGCCAGTCAGGCGCTCTAATGGGGAGGATGATCCCGCAGGAGCAGGCCATGCAGAGACATGACATCATGACACATTGGCCTTTTCTGGGACTGCATGTGATTTTGTTCAACAGGTAGGCCTAGTTCCACTGGCGAAGGCATGGAAAGTGGAGACTGAACAGTTAAACAGAGGTTGACTCATAAGAAGGCCCTGTATGCTTGGGTAAGGCCTTTGAATTTTATCCTAAGGCAAAGGCAGGGCATTCAAGGATTTTAAGCTCCTTAAGCAAAGGAACTTGAACGTATTTGTGTTTTGGAAAGACCGTGGCAGCAGGATTAGGGAGAAATGAAGAGTCGAGTTGCTGTTGCAATTATACTGGCAAAAGATAATGAATGCCTACAGTAAGACAGCTGCAGTGAAGAAAGATGAGAGATGGAGAGGACTGAGTTGGCATGCCACACCCACCAATTAGTCAGAATGAGATTTCTTTTTATCTCCTTTGCTGGTGTTAAGTGAAGAAAGTATAAAGCACTGATGGGTCCTGGGCTTGGACCTAAGGAGCTGGTAGTGGTGCTTACTGAGATGAGAATGCCAAGGAGCCGGGCTTTGAAATATCCCTTCCTTACCTGGACAGAACATAAAGCATGTGCACACCAGCTGCTCCCAACTGTATGATGCTCGAGAGCTACCCAAATTGCTTTCACATTAATTTTATTGTTCTTCAACAGGACTGTTCTACACTTTTGTCTAGTTCTTCAATCACACCACTATTCACTGATTAATAACCTCTGATATGAATTTGTTAATTCAGGTCACTGTCCAGATGAAATTTATTGATTCTTCCGCCAAAACCATTTTATTGGCCAAATGAATTAAATTAGTTAAAACTTTATTTTTTAGGAACAGAAAGCATGCCTGGACAAAAAGCCCTGTCCCTTTTTCCTTTTCTTTTGTCCTTTCTTCCCTTTTCTTTCTCTTCAGCTTTTACTTTTCTTTCTTTCATTCCTTCATGTGTTCATTCCTCTGTATATTTTTCCACTGTGTCTCTCTCTCTTGCTCTCTCACTCTCATTCCTTCTTTCTTTGTTAATCTGGGAGAAAATTTTCTCTAAACTTAAACTGATCCTACTGGTTGGTTCTAGCACAAACATTTTCAACTTTAAAATCTGGAGTCAGGTAATATATGATATTGAGTCTGACATTGCCATGGAGAGTTGCATTAAATATCGCCTTCTTACTACCTCTAGCTCTTCATATGACCCAGGGTTTAACTTCTGCAGTATAAATTACATTCTCTCCTGCAGCTGGTATGCAGATACCACCTCATGGAAAAAAGTTTAAAAATAATTGCAAGCTTATTAGATGTGGCAGTATGCGGGTGAGAGGGAGGATATTGGATGAGGCGAGAGTGGACACAGGAGATGAGAGAGGGCACATGTTTCCACTTACAAGCCAGGGCTTTAAAACTGTGCCAAGCAAAGCTGCTGGGGCCCAATGGAGAGTGAGCACGTGAGCACCAATCACCACATTTGACTATGACAAAATACTTTGGCTGCAGCAATAAAAGTTTTAAAAGTAACCTTTCTGGGTACTTTCAATCATTGCTCCATTGCAATCAACACATGATATACAAGGCTGATGAAAAGAACAATGTACTGGGAAACCAGCCATGAACTCAAATTATGGGTTTTCCATTAACTTGTTATAAGAATTTTAAAAACTTTTAAATTAATTTGGCCATTAATGTTCTGACCCATCAAAAAAGAAAACAGTAATTGCTACCACAAGATTTTATGAGGCTATACTGAGATAGCCTTTGTGAAAAATTCCCTTATATAAGTGTATTCCATTATTACTATTTATTATTCTTATTATTGAAACAATTTTCAGAGTCAGAAAGTTTTATTTATTTATTTTTTTTAAGAATGTTTTTAATTTAAAAAGCAAGGGCAACAAAAATTAATTTGTGGTAAAAATGTTTTTGTATAAAATGCTGATCTCCTCATAAAAATTCATATAAAAATAGCGAACATATTAATCCTTAGTGGAGACCATCACTGTCACAACAATATCTTCCTGCACAGAAAATTATTGATTTGGCTCTTGTGGAATAAGCATCACGTAGAATAGTTAATGGAATAGAAGCCAGAATTATAAAAAACATTTTAGTTTCATAACTAAATGACAAAAGTCATTTTTTGCAGCGAAATAAACTTCATGGCAGATATAACGGTATTAAACATTTGCTAGGATGGAATTATATCAAACATTTAAAAATTTTTGCTTTTTTGGACTTTGGTTTTATTTTTATAGCATGTGTTCAATTGCTGAAAGCCATATTATCTAATGTTATTTCAGCTTCTGTAACTCATAATAATGATGATAGTACATATGCAAATTTATGTAAATCAAGATACAGACGGTCATTAGGAATCCAGACCTTTTTATACTTTCATCACCAAATTGGAGCTTTGGCTACATTCTGGTAGTGAATTTGGACAACTTTTAAGTTTCAGGTATTGCTAACAAGGGCTATTAAAATAAATAAAAAAACCTCTGAATAAATGTATACCTCTGAGAACATCGCCTCTGAGAAGCAGGCAAGTTTGGTTCATTGGGAATAATGACTAGTGATAAGTGAATCATTACATACAGTCCATATAACTATACTCTGAATATAATTGTATTTAAATATTAATGGAGTAAATGTTAAAACATTTCCTTCTAATAATGTCTAAGTCTCAGAAACATATTAGTCATAAATAGCCAGGGTTTAAGTTTTTTAAAAAATTCATGTGCAGAGGTATAGTTATTTTTTTCTGTATGACTACTTAATGTTCCGCTCCCTAGAGAGATTTAGCATCGAACTTGGCAATTAAAACACAGACACAAAAGCACATACACAAAGAAAGTTCTGCAAGCTATTGTCCTTTATCATTCAGTCAGCTAGTTGGAGCGGAAGACAGTTCATGTAGACCACTTCGCTGGATTTAATTACGCTTTCTGCAGGAGACACCACATGGTGTGGTCTTTACTTTGAAGAGCTCCGAGGCAGGGAAACCAATTGTTCATTTACTTCATAGTGCCTTCTACTAACCAGCAGTTCTGTTTAATAATAGTAGGATAATTATTGTTCTGTTAGGGACAAAGATAGTCAATTTTACTACATTTATTGTTATGGGTGGACAGTTTCACCCTCATAAAAAGTGACACAGCAGCATATGAACAAAGCCTGGAAAAAAGAACATGGGAAAAGGAAAAGCAATTGGTGTTGGAGTATTGGACTTGCGAGTGAATTTCTGTTGTATATTTCTTATTCCCCCCTCCCCCCACTGAAGATATGCTTTTATTGATTTTAGAGACAGAGGAAGGCAGAGGGAGAGAGAGCAACATTGATTGGCCACCTCCCCCATACATGCCCCGAGAGGTTGGGACCTGAAACTCCAGCATGTACCCTGACGGGGACTCGAACCTGCCACCTTTCAGTGTATAGAACAGTGCTCCAATCAACTGAGCTAAACCAGCCAGAGCCTTATTGTTGTTTTTAAAGTTATTTGTCTTGCCCTAGCCGGCTTGCCTCAGTGGATAGAGCGTCAGCCTGCGGACTGAAGAGTCCCAGGTTCGATTCTGGCCAAGGGCACATGCCTGGGTTGCAGGCCTGTTCCCCAGTAGGAGGTGTGCAGGAGGCAGCCAATCAATGATTCTCTCTCATCATTGGTGTTTCTATCTCTCTCTCCTCTCCCTTCCTCTCTAAAATCAATAAAGAAATATATTTAAAGTTATTTGCCTTTCTAAACTCCTGATAGAGTAACAAATACTTATTAACCTAGCACTCATGGGGAATTTTTAGTTATAAGAGTATAAACTAGTCTTGTTTGATTTTGTATCAGCTATGAAAGAGATATTACCACAAATTATAAATAAGAAAGAAGTTTTGTATGGGGAGTATATGGTTTGCTTAATCTAAGAACAGTTCTTTTAAAGAATTACCTTCATCTATTTCTATAAAAGTCTCATGGTAGAAACACAATCTAAATTGTAAACAGTAGATTTGTCAGGACTGAAGGCAGCAGCTATGTTTTAATCATGACATCACATTATTCTAAGTACTTAGAAATGATATACTTAATTTTTCTTAAAAAATATTTTATCATTGAGGATTGTTTTAATGGCCAAGTAACTTGTCTTGCCAATTCTGGGTTCTCACCCTCTTCCTCCATTCCCATTGTCTCTCAATCTAGTATTACTGGATTAGCCTTCCTAAAGTCTTGCTTCCTCATGACAAACACTTCAATGGCTCCCCAGTGCCTATCTGTGTCTCTCTTGCTCTCTCACTCTCATTCCTTCTTTCTTTGAGAACACTTTTTATTTTATTTTCTCCAAGGCTTTCTATAATTTGTTCCCATACAAATTACAACTTTCTCTTCTAAATCCCCCAAAAAAAGGTTCTCCCACTTAAAAACCTTTTTTATTCCTTTCAATTTATCTAAATCTTACTCTGTCTTCCAGGTTAATTTCTGTATCATCCAACACAAGCCTTATTCAAGAATCATAGCCCAGCTTGATAGTTCTTATTTCTGCATTCCCATGAAAATTTATTACATACTAGAGGCCTGGTGCCCCACATTAGTGCACTCGGGGGGGGGGCGGTGTCCCTCAGCCTGGCCTGCACCCTTTAGCAATCCAGAGCCCTCAGGGGATGTCCAACTGACGGCTTAGGCCCACTTCCTGTGGGGAGCAATCAGACATCCTTAGTGCTACCACAGAGGCAGGAGAGGTGCCTGCCACCATTGCTCTCCAACCATCAGCCTGGCTTGTGGTTGAGCGGAGCTCCCCCTGTGGGAGCACACTGACCACCAGGGGGCAGCTTCTGCATTGAGTGTCTGCCCCTGGTGGTCAGTGCGCATCATAGCTACCGGTCATTCTACCATTCAGTCAATTTGCATATTACCCTTTTTTTATAGAGGATACTTCTATTATTGCACAAGCACAAGCAACCTTGGGTTATTTTAAAATACTTAACATATATGTCCTTATTATTATTTTTATCACATTAATGTCCCTTAAAACAGTTACTTTTATTATATTTATTTTGTATCTATCTAACACCTATTACATACCCAGCAGTTGTTAAATTGCAACAACACGGCCTAGAGTAGATTCTCACTGAATGCTTGTGGAATGAATGAAGGTAGAGAATACTGTATCCAGACAGGAAGCAAGATTATGGTTCCAACATTGCTCTTTTTCAACCAGAGTGATATTGACCAAGTCAGTTAATATTTTCCATCCTCCCTTTTTTCATCTATGACAGGAGCCAGATAAAAAAGATGGCCTTTCAATTCAGGCTCGTCCAACTTTCAGTGAATATTTATCTCACTCTATTACCATCCCTCATCTTCCCATAAGAATACTTGTCAGTGGTAATGTAAGAACTTCCTTTTGGTAATCCCTCATCCAGCATTCACAGAGGAAATTTGTTGAATCAATGCTCTCTGTGTTACTCTCCTTCCCTTAGTTTCAACTTTTTGTCCTAAATCTGAGATTCCTTGGAATCTGGAGACATCCATGTAGCTGCAGCAAACTTGGGAACTAGGCATGAAGAGTCTGACTAGAGGGCCGCTGCCAGCTTGGCTGTGTGGCCGTGACAGGCAGGCCAAGGCAGAGTTAGAGCTCAGAGCTGGAGGGTAAGTTCATAAAACACATGTAGGAACATTAAGCCTGAGGAGGGGACAAGGTTGAATCCTTGGGTGCAGGCCAGAGCTCAGACTTCAAGCTGTGTGGCTGCTCTGAGGGTGCCAAAGATCAAGATCCAATGGGGCAAAGTTGGGGGAGTGGTCATGGGGTGAGGTGTGGGGGGCGGGGAGGAGGTTCTTTAAGACCCAGAGATCCCAGCTGCCCTGACTCATGCACACCTGGGAGAATAAAGTCTGAGGGCCTGGGCATGTCAGGACTTAGGTCCACGCTGGCCTAAGGAGTCGGGAAAAGAATGGAGCACAAAGTGGAGTTGAACAGCAGTATTGGGGCACCCAGGAGAGCCGCTTAAGCAAGCAGTGGTCCTGACTCTGGTGAGGGCTGCTGGCTGTTGTCATGGAGGCCTGGCATCATGCCCAAAGTTTGCAGATAATAGTGCCATGCACAGCAAGATTCTGCTGGTGCTGGAGAAGGCAATGCCCTTTACATCTTCAGAGAGCTTTATAGTTTTACCAGAGTCCTGGAGGGCACACTCTCCCCCAAAGTCTGTACAGAGCTGTCAGCTGGTACCAGTTCCAAGAGAGGTGAGGCTCAGGGTGTGCCAGGGCATGCTGGGTACAGCCCTCATCACCGCAAAGGCTTCCTGGGCTGTTCTGGATCAGCATTCCTCAACAGGCAAGACTTCCCTGGTTTTGATGGGCTCACTGTCTAGGTCCTTGGGCAGCACCCGGATTAATTGGGATCAAGTCCTCAGACCCTCAAGGGTGCCCCACAGCCTTCCTCTTCTGGTGCCTCTTGCCTGCATCCTGTGGAGAACTCCAGAAAGGAGGAAAAGGAGGCGGTGAGGGGGTGGCGCATGTGGCAGGGATCCTAACTTTCTTGCTTAAGGAAGCTCTTAACAAGTACCCATCTGCCTTCAGGGAAGAAAACAGTTCACATCAGTCTTTCAGATTCAGTGTTCATGACCAAATGCTGTCATCAGCAATCTGTGTCCCAGTGCCTTCCTCAGCAGCAGCGCTTTCCCATGGACTTGCTTTCAGATGTTCTTCCCTAAATAGTCCATTGAAGATGACAGAGAACTCATATACCCACCACATTTTTTTCCTTAGTGAGTAATTATGATATGTCTTCAGCTATTTAAATGTGTTCTCTGAGTCAGGTAAAGGGGATTTTCATTGTTAACCGACAAGTAATTCTTGGATACTTAACAATACTCTAAGTACTTAATCATATTTAAAATGGACTATTAATGAAGCTTATAAACCATTTAGCAGCTCTGAAAGTGAATTTCTCTGCAGGCTTAGAGAGCATTAAGCCATTTAGATTGTACCAAACAAATACTCATGCATTAATTCCTGGGAAAAGAGATTTAGAAAATGAGGTTAATGTTCAGTTGTCCTTTGCTGAGTTTAACAATTACTCCTTCTGGGAGGGAAGCCCTGAGCCCAGGTTAAACATTCTTCGTGTTTTTCCCAAACTTAGTGAACATTAGTGACCTACTTATTATTAAAGAAAAGAATGAGAATGCAAATCGAAGACATAAAGGAATAGCTTTGCTTTAATGTTGTCATTCCAGGTAAATAGATTGTGTTTTTCTCAAAAATTATTGAACCCCAGGAAAATGAATTTAAAAACAGAGTATTTTATTTAGTGTTTTTTTTAGAATTAGGAGGATTAAAATATAGTACCTTTTCACCTGTTTTTAAAATAAAGGACTAAATAATAGAACTTATTTAACATATATAGCAAGATATTAAATGCCTTTAATTTGAAAGCAAGTGAAAGGCAAACAAAGAATGAAAGAGGAGCAAGAAGAAAGAAGAGGGGAAGATATAAATATCATTGACCCCACAAGATATGACTAATGTTTTTTTTAAAAATAGTCAAGTCTTTAGAGCAGGGGTTGGCAAACTTTTTCTATAAAGGACAAGATGGTAACTATTTTTGTATTTTTCAGACCACATGCCTTCTCTGTTTTCTTTTTACCTTTTAAAAATAATTTTTTTATATATAAACTTATACATTTTATATATATATGTCAATGTATATATATTTATTGATTTCAGAGAGGAAGGGAGAGGGAGAAAGAGATAGAAACATCAATGATGAGAGAGAATCATTGATCAGCTGCCTCCTGCATGCCCCACACTGGGGATTGAGCCTGCAACCCAGGCATGTGCCCTAACCAGGAATCGAACTGTGACCTCTTGGTTCATAGGTCAACGCTCAACCACTGAGCAACACTATCTGTGCTAAAAAAGAATTCTTTAAAAATGTTTAAAACATCCTGAGCTCACATCTGTACAAAAACAGGCAGTAAACTGAATTTGACTCTCAAGTGGTATAGTTTGCTGACTCTTGCTTTAGATTTTAGAATCGGGCCAATGTTGCCAGAATTTATTCACTAGTACTTCTATATAAAACTAGAGCCCTGATGCATGAAATTTGTTCAAGGGGCTCGACCCCTGCTGCCACAGCAGCTGCCTTGGCCCCTGCAGCTGTGGAGGCTGCCTCTGCCTTGGGCCCCCACCTCCATGGCTTCATTGGAAAGGTCGTCCAGTGAATAATTAGCATATTATGCTTTTATTATTATAGATTTGCAAGTAAAAAGTGTTCTTGACATGGAAACTTCCTCTTTGTAGTAGAAAAAGGTATGCCATTCCTACTTGGAAGGTGGAAATCAATCTGTAAAATTTCACTTTCCCAAGATAAAAATATTTCTTTCCAGGAATGGTTTCTCCATCTTATGACCTTTTTAATTAGCACAGCTCTGAACACTTCGCAAAGCTTGCGTATTTCCAACTTGAGGAATAAAGTCACCCCTGAGTACCTCCTCGCCTGCAGGGCATTTCCTGCAGCTCCAGCCAAGGCTTTCCAATCAGCAGCAGGGCTTTTGACACTGGATTCTGAGGGCACACTCTCAAGGTCACTCAAGCTCTCTACAAAATTTTCAATTGTTGTGTTTCCATTTCTAAAAATAATAAAAATAATTGACATGATCAAGTGCAGGATCATCAGAGTGATTATTGTCAAAATGAGTATGGTCACAGTAATTTAGTGCCCACTGAATTCAAGAGTTCTGGCTAATAGGAATATGAGTGAAGAACAATGATATCATAGCATCCTGTATGTAGGAAGGTTTTGCTGCAGTTTGGTTAGAACATAAAGTCATTGGTGAATACAGCTCTCAGGCGACTCAGTAGTAGCATCTGCCTATCTGCTAGAGTAGTGGGAGCCACAGGATAGGCTTGCTGCCAGCCAGTTAAACTTCTGCAAAGATACATTACTCATTGCTTTCAGCTATCTTAGTTAACTTAGATATTATTAGATTTGGTCAATGTGGTTAGTTTGCAAATTTATTTTTCTTTTCATTTGTATAGAAACTATAGCTACAATAATAAAAATATCAAGTCAGCACCGCAGGTATATGAGAATCTGTGTTCTTTAAAAGAGACCGATGTCCTACTTAGTGAAAAACATTCATCAATATTGCACCAAAACCAAAAGCTACAGGTCAGATAGCAATCATAATGAATCTCTATGCAAAAATCTTAATAACAAAGGTATTTTAAGTCAGAGATAATAGCCCATTTCAGGTAATACAGAACAAACCGAGAGCTCAATAATTGTTCCAACTATTAACAGAGCTCTCAGTGCAGTGTTAAGCTCTTTATAAGGAGATTATAGATTCACTCACTAAGAATTATAAACTTTCCATCTACTTCTTAATTTAAAAAGAGGTAGATAAGAGCGTGGGCATATCTAATATTCTAAGTGTATTATACAAGTTTGTGTTTGAATTCCACATTAACCAGACATGAAGAGGTTATTATAACCTCTCTGGCTTTGGGTTCTTCATATATCAAATTGGGATAATACTTGCCTGGCGCGGTGTTTATGGGATTAGAGATAATAGCGGATGTCAAGGGTCTGGCACAGGGCAAGCACTCCTGGTATTGTGATTTGGAGATGGGCTCCGGTAAGCTGTTTACATTGAAAAGACATTCACGTTCTCTGAGTAAGATATGGCTTAAAAGACTCTTTCCTGCCGGGTGGCCGACTTTCCCTTTTAGTATTGTTCTAAGAATACTTCTCCATTTATCCATTGTAAATGGGAGCCATTGTTTAGTTGTTCCACCGAAGAGAGAAGCCTTCCTGGAGCCTGGCTGACAGGGGTCCCTGTCTGATCTGTCTAACAGCTTTGGGGCTGGAGACAAAGCATAGCCTCTCACTTCCTCCTCCAGAAAGAGAACAGTGTCCCCAACAAAAATAGATTCTCGCTGTCTTGCAAACATCACCCAGAATACATACAAAGGAAATGAGGGCAAAACCCCCGCTGTGGAGGATACTGAGACAGAATTCTTCTCCAAATACAGTTATTCCAAGATTTTTAGGAAGAAGTTTTTAGTAATGGGTATCCCAACACATGGATCATTGTTACGCCAATTCTAGATGACAAATTAGGAATATACTATATCCAGAGTGGTTCTATTTAGATTACTTGAATATAGATAGTTGTTCTAGAGAATCTATCTAGAGAAATATGCCTATGTAGCTGCATTTGAAAACAAGAATAACCTAGTTGATCGTCATCTAAGAATCAACTTACCCTTGGAATTTAGTGGAAAATTAAAATCTTGGCATGAAAAAAATAATAAGTTTCAGCTCTCTCACATTTATAATGAAGCTAAGAATAAAAACTATGTGATGTGTTCTATATCTCTATATCTTTAAAATTTAAGCTGTATGAAAATTAGTGGTAAAAATGGGGAGGGCACCAAAGATCATTGCCCTACAAGAGTAATGAGTATTTATCTTTTCAGTGAAATTATTTTAAACTCAATTATTTCTATTGAAACAAGATGATGATCTTTATCTGTCATAACTTTTGCTAGTTTTTCTCCCTTATTGACTAATTTTCCTATTGTCTAGATTTCAGACAACATCCAAAGCTAAAAGAATGCCAATGCTAATCTAAATTCAAGGTCAATTTATTGAAAACATTATTTGACTAAATTTGAAGGATATCAAATCATGTAACTTTTCAGAAATAATTAACTTCTTTATTTGCCTAACAATGCATTCCTTTATTTATGAGACAGCCAATTTGTAAGAAAGTAGCATCCTGGCCTACTGAGATCGTGTTAAATATCTGGAAAGAAAAGTGTCTAGCCCTGACCTGTTTGGCTCAGTGGATAGAGGGGTCCCGGGTTTGATTCCGGTCAAGGGCATATACCTTGGTTGCGGGCACATCCCCGGTGCGGGTGTTCAGGAGGCAGCTGGTCGATGTTCCTCTCTCATCGATGTTTCTAGCTCTATATCCTTCTCCCTTCCTCTCTGTAAAATATCAATAAAATATATTTTTTTAAAAAAGAAAAGTGTCTAGTGAACCTTTGAGTTCTGTTTCAGAAATAAGAATACTTCATTTATCAGACATTAGAACACAATAAAGCTATTGTAATCAAAGCAGAATGGTACTGATATTATAATAGATCGATCAATGGAATGATTAGCCCAGAAGTAGATTAAAATATATCTGGGAGTAGAAGTCTTTGGGAAAAGATATGTAATAGTCACTACACAATAGTCCTCTCTTATTTGCGTATTTGCTTTTCATAGTTTTAGTTACCCTTGGTTAAATGCAGTGTGAAAATATTATGTGAAAAATTCCAGGAATAAAAAATTTATAAGTTTTAAGTTACATGTTTTTCTGAGTAGCATGATGAAACCTCACATCTCCCACTCCTTCTTGCCCCAGGACATGAATTATCTTTTTGTCCAGGGTATCCACACTGTATACACTACCCACCTGTTAGCCACGTAGTAGTACTTTGGGTATCAGATTCACTGCCATGGTGTAGCAGTGTTTGTGTTCAAGTAACCCTTATTTTACTTAATAATGTCTCATTCACCTCATTACATAGCCATTTTATCATCTCACATTATCACAAGAAGAAGGGTGAGTACAGTACAATAAGATATTTTGAGAGAGAGCTCACATTCTCAACTTTTATTACAGAATATTATTATAATTGTCTTATCTTATTATTGTTCTTATTAATCTCTTAAGTGCATAATTTATAAATTTTATTATAGGTATGTAAATATAGAAAAAAAAACAGTATAGATAGGATTTGGTACTATCCTTGGTTTCAGGCACCACTGGGGGTCGTAGAAAGTATCTTCCATAGATAACAGGTTACTGCCATACATACATTTCAAAGTACATATAATAAATGGAGTCAAAATAATTGGTTATACTTAGGAAAGAAAAATAATGGCAAATTCTATCTTATATTCTAAACGTATATTCCAGATATATTAAGGAACTACATATAAACAAGGAAACAGATGTTAGAAGAAAAATTAGAAAAACATTTGTATAGCCATGGAATGAGGAAAGTATTCTTTAGCAAAACAGGAAACTCAAGGTAAAAAACTGATTGTAAATTTAAAAAATGCTATTCATACTATAGAATGCTTTGTAGCCAATTTATAAAAGAAAAAATGGGAATAGTGGAGTAAATAAACATGTATTACTTCTATGTAGTATTAAGTAGATAGCAAATATTTAAGAGAAAATATTTACAACACATATAACACAATGGCTTAACATCCCTAATACACAAAAAGCTCTTGCAAATTAATTAGAAAATGACAGAGGTGAGTAGGCAAGCCACAGCAGAGGCAATGCAAAAGGCCAATAAACATAAGAAAAGATGTCTGACAGTCACACACTAGTAATCGGGGAAGTGAAAAATCCAAACACCTAAACATCATTTGGGTGGGAGGACAGAGCTCCTACTAGCACACTGTAACTTCACACAAGTCCTGACACAAAGTGGTGGTAGGCTTGGGGGCAATCATTACTCTTGGGTTACACAGGGGCTGGTTCTGTAAATTGCTTCCATCCAAAAGTAATCTGTCTTCACATTGCACAGAACTTTGCCTACAATCTCAGTTCTGGGTAGTTATCTGACAGAAATAAAAATCAAGTTATATAAGCATGTGTTCAAGACACTTACCAAAGGAGGGAGACAGAACTGTGTAATGGCTTAAGCATGGCCTCTATAAATAGACTCATTAAGATTCAAACCCATAACTTACTATGACCTTGAGTAAGTTATGTCATCTTTATATGCCTCAAGTTTGTCATCTGTATAAAGATGGCAACAACATCTATCTTATGAAAGTTTTATGAAGATTAAGTGCATGTAAAGTATTTAGAACATTGTCTAGTACATTTATTTTATTTTTTTCATCTTTATTGTTCAGATTATTATAGTTGTTCCTCTTTTTCCCCCCCATAGTTCCCCTTCACCTGGTTCCCACCCTATCCTCTGCCCTTACCCTCCCGCTACTGTCCTCATCCATAGGTGTACGATTTTTGTCCAGTCTCTTCCCGCACCCCCCATACCTCTTTCCCCCAGAAAATTGTCAGTCCACTCCCTTTCTATATTCCTTTTGTTTGGGGTTCTCTGTGCTTCCTGGACTTGTAAGTCTATTTCTTTAACGAGGTAGGGGAAGTTTTCTGTCATTATTTTTTCAAATAGGTTTTTTATATCTTGCTCTCTTCTTCTGGCAACCCATAATTTTGATGTTGGTATGCTTGAAGTTGTCCCAGAGGCTCCTTACACTATCTTCATATGTTTTGATTCTTTTTTCTTTTCCGATTGGGTGTTTTTTACTTCTTCGTATTTCAAATCTTTGACCTGATTTTTGCGATCCTTTAGTCTGCTGTTTGATCTCTGTATAATATTCTTTATTTCAGTCAGTGTATGCTTAATTTCTAGTTGGTCCTTTTTCATATCCTTGAGGGTCTTACTAAATTTATCGGTGGTTTCTAGAAAATGATTGAAAAACATTATAAGTGTGGTTTTGAACTCTATATCCAGCGGTTTGCTTTCCTCCATTTCTGTCATTTGTGTCCTGTTTCTTTGTCTCGGCATTTTTTATGCTTCGCTGTGTTGATAGAGTGGCTCTTTGTGCTAAGTGTCCTATAAGGCCCAGTGGGTCAGCCTCCCCAATTC
>NW_006300032.1:5027242-5028755 GCF_000327345.1 Myotis davidii | reverse complement strand
CTCCCCAATTACCTGAGGTGGACACTCTTGGTGCACCCCTTTGTGGGCTGTGTGCACAATCTTGTTGTAGTTAAGCCTTGATTGTTGTTGGTATCACTGGGAGGAATTGACCTCCAGGTTATTCTCACAGTTAGCTGTGAGAATCAGCTGTGTCTACGGTGGGAGAACTTCTGTGCTGGAGACAGCCTTATGGGGCAAGACTTACTTCAGTGGAAACCATAATAAATATTGGTTATTATCACCATTATTTGTAATAACAAAATCAACCTGAATATCAATCCAGAAGGGAAATAATTGAACAAATTATACTATAAAACCATTAAAAATAATGAGGCATATCTATTTGAATATATTTGTCCAACATATATTAAGTGAAAAGTACAAGTGACAGTTTGATATATAGGGTGTCCCCCCAAAATGTATACATACTTTAATAGCTGATAGCTCAGTTTTAAAAATTAAATTTATTTTACTAAACACTGCTTTTAAAATTATTCAAAGTGTGTGTATACATTTTGGGACACCCTATATTGTATAACTCCAACTTTAGAATAAATGCCAAACTAAATACTTCTCCTACAGATATGCCTATTTTTGTGGTAGGATAATAATTGGAGATTTTAATCATGTATTTTTTCTTCTAGTAGTTCACCGTTTACCATTTTACCCCCATTTGTTCCTTGACTACTCTGGGCTTCTTGTTATGAGGGAGGTACAAACAGACAAAAGAACTATCCTAGTAACCAGTTTCTAAAAATACAAACTTGCAAGTATTTGAGGGTTTGAGAAGAGAGGAGTTTCCCCTCCACCTGACTGGAAAAGATACCTGACAGAAATAAAAATGCAAATATATAAAACACGTGTATGCAATGCTTACTTAAGGTTGGAGAGGAAATGCTTCCAGCTTGGGGGGAAGCGGGGGATGAAAGGTATCAGAAGGAAAGCAGCAAGTGTCCTCGGTAAGCATGGAAGAAAGGGGTCTAATGCTGAATGCCACAGATAAATCCTGGGTAAGTGGAAAACTCCAGCTAGGCTGCTGGCATTTATGACCAGGAAACCTGGGCCTCAGTTTCGGGTGGAGGCCAAGAAAGCTGGCAAGAGCCCACAAAGGAAATGGTGTAGTGAGCCAGGGCAGGTAGGACCCCAGGCAGCCTGGCAGAGATTCCCAGGTTCAGGCATGACACAGAAACCACTACCACTGACAGGGTCTGACAACGAGGGCCAACACATCTGTGGGGACCAGCAGTCAAGGCCCAGATAGGGTGAAAGATGTTTTAATATCACCATGGATACCAAGGATCAGGTGCGCTCTAGTCTCTACCTCGCACTCAATTTCCTGGTACTACAACCCTCCTCCCCCCGAAATGTAGGCACAACTACAGGAAAAGGGTGGGTATCCCAAATTAACTGAGATTGAGTGGCCACCTAGCAAATGGGAATGGAACCTCAGACTAGAAATTAATTTGAGTTAAAGAAAAATGAAGCTATATTTCTTCTTCACTAAAGTTATGGG
>NW_006300032.1:4994819-5026868 GCF_000327345.1 Myotis davidii | reverse complement strand
TTATTATTATATATATGTATATATGAGAGTCCATACAGTTGAAAGAAGGAGAAAAATTAATTTTACTTCAGATACTTCTGAAATGCTTAAATAGTTAAAATGTATAGGTACTACTTTTGCAAATTAATTAATTGATTTAAGTAATATCAAATGCAAAGACAAAAATAGCACATTCAAAATCATTTTGTAATACATGATAAAAGTCAAGACTCAAAATGCCTATTTTGGGCAAATTATTAGTATCTCTATAACTCAATTTACTAACTTGTAAAATGAGGGGATTGGGTTAAGTGATTTATATAATCTCTTCCTTCTCTAAAATTCTATTAAAGCAATGAGTTTCCTGTTCTTAAACATGTACAAGCAGATATGGTAGAAAGAATCACATTTGTGAAAGATCTTGGATAAGTAAAGACCTTTCTATTTTAATGTTCTAAAGGTAATGACTACAGGAACTATAGTGGAAAGCAGAACTGTTCCAAGAAATGGAATTTGGTTGTCAATCTCAGCTCTGCCAATTATTTTTATCGTGAGCTTGGACAAGACCGTTTAAACAGCTTGGGTTTAAACTCTCTGAGCATGTCTAAGGCAGAAGTTTCCAAGCCTGTCTGTACATTAGAATCAGTCTGAGATTAAAATATAAATTTATATACATACATACATAAAAATATATATGTATACATATATACTAGTACATGCTATATACCCAATAGAAATTTATACATATGCCACCAAAAGACAGATACAAGAATGTCACAGCAGCACTATTTGTAATAATGCAAAACTAAAAACCATCCAAATGTCCATCAGTAGTAGAATGAATGAAGAAACGTTGGATACTTGTGACTGGATACTATAGAGCAGGGGTCAGGAAACTTTTTTCTGTCAAATGCCAGCTAGTAAATATTTGCAGCTTTTGTCAGCTAGGTATAGTCTTTGTCACAACTAAACTCTGCCATAGTAGTGTGAAAGCAGCTGCAGATGACACAGAAACAAATTAGCCTGGTGGTGCTCCAAAAAAACTTTATTTACAAACCGGAGGTAGAGCTGCTACCATATAGGAATGAAAACGAACAAACCATAACTACATGTAGTAACATGGATGATTCTCACAAACATACTTTTGAGTAAGAGAAGCCAGATGCAAAAGAGCACACTTTACATAGTTCCATTTATATAAATTACAAAAATAGCATAAGTAAGGGATGATGTTAGAGGTGAGACTATAGTGGCTATCTTGGGAAAGCGGGGGGCACACAGGAGTGCCTTCTGGACTGGATTGCTCTATTACCTGAGCTGAGACAGTGGTCACTGGGTGAAAATTAATTGAGCTATGTACTTACATTATTTATAGTTTTGATCTGATTTAAGTATACTTCGGTGAAAAGTTTACATAAAGAATAGCGATTTCAGGGTCTCACTCTGTAAGAATCTGAGTTGATTAGTCAAGACTGTGGCCTGAGGATCTGTCCTAATTCAACCTTGAAGAGGTCAGTGCCTTGCCCAAGGTCACGTTGTTGGCAGGGCTGACACAGAGTGAGCTCTTACAGTGTTGGGTGTGGAGCGAGTCAGTTCTGCAGAAAGACAGGGCACGGCACCTATCCTTGAGAATGAACTGGTAATTAGCTAAAGGGAGCCAAGGTTACATTCCAGACTTCAACCTAGAGATATTTGCACTATCACCTCAGTGTTCTCAGGGGGTTCTGCCACCTGGGCAGCACCCTGTTTGGAGCCTCACAGATTTCTAGAATTGCTGGGAAGCAGCCAGCTCTCAAAGTGGAGGGTCTCCATATGCTTTCCACCTCCTGCTCCTCTCATAAGAAGGCATGGTGGTGTAACAGACACAACCTGAACTTTGGGTTCAAATAGAGACAACTGTACCTTCTGGTTTTGTAACTGAATTTTACTCAACCTAATTTTTCTCATTTGCAAATCAGGCACAAAGTTTACTCCCATTTCATTCTCCCCACCGCTATGACATACAAAGTTTTTTCTCTCTCTCTTTTCCTTCATTATTTGGTGAGCCAACATTTATGTGCCAAATACTGTTAGGCCTTTTCTGAGGATGATCTCACTTAAACCTTGTCAGTGAGGAAGGGTCCTTTATGATTCTCATTTTATACAGGAAGAGACTAGTAATCAGAGAACTTGTGACCTGTTCAAGGTCACAGGTAAATAGAGGTGGTACCAGTTTCCCACTGAGGAAGTCTGACTGGGAGCTTAGCCCTTAACCACTGCTGTGACAATAACAGTGTCTGCCACATGGATGAAATTGAATAGATGTTATTCTGCATTTCCTCTTTCCTCAAAGAGCTATCAATCAGGACTGAAGCCTGACAGTCAGAAAATCTGGATTCTAGTGGCTTGATAAATCACTTTTATTTCCTGACCAGTATAATAAAGACCTTGGATAAGGAAAATCTGAAAATTTTCTCCTAGGTTAAAAGAATATGAATATTTGTTCTAAACAGAAAATTACTTTAAAATATTTTTATGAAAACTTTGCCTTTGCTTCCATAATTGTTTTAATATTTTAAAAATAGATATCAAATTGTTTACCAGCTAAACCTCTCCCCATCCCCCACACACTCACCTCACCACATCCTGCAGCCCATGCATGTCCTTTTACTCTGGGCACACCGCACTCATGGCTGCACAAACCTCAAAGCAGTACTCTTGACTTGGTTTGAAAAGCAGAGGTTTTGTTGATTTTTTCAGACCTCTGTACCTATACCATTCTACTAATCTATGCAGTGTGGAAGCTTATAATACAAAAGCTCTCCACAAACCTGACATGAGTCCTTAAAGCTCATCTACAACTGAACAAGTTATTCTCATTGAAAACAGTCGGTGCACTTTTGACATCTTGCCAACTTGGCAGATAATGCTGGATTTTCTACAAATTGAAAAGTGGTGATGGTGAAGCAGCTGGTAGTGATAATGCTGATAAAATATATCTCCATCTCTATATGGATGGTTTCTTATAAAGGCAAAGTTGATGCTTATGTATCAGCGTTGGAAACCATTGGACCAACAAGTGCATGTAGGGGGAAAGAATGCTAAATTTAAAAAGTAAGCAAAGGATGGGTTTTATATTACTTCTCCATTATTTGCCTACAACTAAAATCAAATTAGTATTTCAGAGAGAATGATATTTGTTAAAGATATTTACAGAAGTAAAAACAAAAGTTAATTTGAAAATAAAGCAGTAGTTTTCTCTTGATGCAAGTATTAGCAGAATTTCAGAATAACACTTAAAATAATTTGTTATAATAAGGGGATATATATGAGCATTACACTTAAAAAAACACACATAAAAAATGCTGTTAATTTTGAAAGGCATAACAGCCAGTAGGGTTGAAAGATTTAGCATTCCAGTAATAAGAGATTGCAATTCCAACACACACACACAAAAATGTCATTTTTATTGTTTTGCTTATTTTGGTTTTATTCCAGGAAGTTAGGAGACACTAGGCTAGACAGACAGTACAGATGACAAGTCATGATGTAAATGTTTCCTCTGAGACAGGAAACGCTCTCAGACCCTGCACATGACCTACAATGTTTGCTCTTTGTTTTCAGTACATCCATTTGCTTCTTTGTGCTTAATTCTGTGTCTTGCGTTCAGATGAGAGAGAGAGAGAAAACTGAAATTATAGGACAATATGCCTACTAAACACATTGCTCTTGTAGCACCAAGGAATAAATTAAAATGGTTACCACTAATTTATGAAGAAATAGTCAGTATAAGCAAAAGGACTTGTTTAGCAGCTGTACAAAGAATCTCAAAAGTTTTCAGTTCCCAAATGTTAATGATTTCACACACACATGCATACACATATATGATTGGTTTTGGTGTCATTTTAGATTTTTAAAAAGGCGATCCCTAAAAATCATTTTAAACAAGGAGCAAGCCCTAGCCAGTTTGGCTGAGTGGATAGAGCATCGGCCTTCGGACTGAAGGGTCCTGGGTGCAATTCTGGTCAAGGGCACATACCTCAGTTGCAGGGTCCTCCGTGGCTGAGTCCCTCGTTGGGGCTCATGCAGGAGGCAACCAATAGATGTGTTTCTCTCACATTGATATTTCTGTCTTTTCCTCTCTCTTCTACTCTCTCTAAAACTCAATGGAAATATCCTCAGGTGAGGATTAAAACAAACACGCACACACACACACACACACACACACAAAATGAGCAAATTTGGAATTTGTATTTCTTCGTACCATTTTGGTCTCTCAGACTTTGGGAATGAATAACGCAGAATATTTTCTTCATTGTTTTGTCACTTATTCACCCAGCCTTTGAATCTGCCCACATGGAATATGAAAATTTCTCCTTAAAAACTGAAGTTGGCTTCACTTCAACTATCAGATTCCATTCAGTGCCTCAAAGGTATGCTCCTATGGTTGCAATAAAGGAAACAATATATATGATGCATTAAAAATTTGTAAACTATACAAGCTGAACTTACAAATTTACAGTAAGAATGAGCATAAAATAATGGCAAAAAATCTTCCTCCCTATGCTTCTGATGAAATTATAATAATATTTCAAGCCAAACTAGAGAACTGCAATAGAATGAGCAATTAAACATAGAATGATATGTTTTAGCTCATTTGCTATACAGGTTTTTATTGCAAAAATCCTATTTTTCTTTAGTTTCATTTTTAAGGCATATATTTGACTACTGGTTGAGAGAGTGACATGTCAGCCCTCAGTATCTGAAAAGAGAGTTCAGGTGTTAGCAGGGCCATGCTCCATCCAGTTCTCTGGGAGAGAATCCTTCCTTGTGTCTTCCAGTGTCTTCCAAAGCATCCCTTGTTTGTAGCATAACTCCAATCTCTGGCTCTGCCTTTACATAACCACCTTCTTCAAGTGTCTGTGTCTTCACATCGTGTTCTCTCTGTGTTCTTCTTATAGGACAAAGATGTGTTTTTGGATTAGGGGCCACTCCCTACTCCATATGATCTCATCTTAACTCATTATAACTGTAAGGACTATATTCCAAATAAAGTCATTGTGAGGCGTTGAGGTTTAAGATGCCAACATATCCTTTTGGGGAACATATTTCAACCCATAATACCTGCCCTACCAGGCATTCTAGATTCTGGGATTTCAGCAGAAATAAGGCGAAGTTCATGTTCTCCAAGTGCAAAGAGGTTGACATTAAACAAACAAAACCCAAGACTATGAGTTAGTGATAAGGGCTACATAGGCAGTTATATAATAGAGCAACTACTTAGCTTGGGTGGTCAGACAGATCACTCTAGGGTGACCTTTAAGATGAGATCTTAAGACAAGAAGGAGGCAGCAGTGCAAAGATGGAGAAAAGAGAACCCCAGGCAAAGGAAACCAAGGTTTCCAGGGGGATAGAGCCTGCTCCATTGCCCACAATCTGTCAGCACAAAGGGTTTCCTTTCTTTCCATGAATTTATGTAGCATCTTCACAAATTACCTACCTAAGTCTGGGCTTCTGGTAGGTAAGTTTCTGCAAAGTTATGGACAAATGGAAGGGCAACCCAAGCAATTGGACTTCCCAAGCTCTAAAAATAAGAGTATTTATCTTTAGTTTGAAGATGCTATGTTGTTATATGGACTCGGAAGCTATTTTTATACTTTGAAAGCTACTTTTAAAATATAAATGAAATATTATTGCAAAGAATTATAAAAAAAGCGACAATATTAGTGATTAGGCAAGTCCTACTCATATCCCATTAAGAGACGGCAGATTTGATTTACATCTATGCATTCACAAAAGACATTAGTGTCATTTAAAAGACAATCATCCTCAAATCTATCTATCAGTTGAACAGACATAATATAGAGATAGCCATTTTGATGAAATATAGCTATATTTCACAGAAGCCACATGTTCTAAGAGCCCTTTTCCCTTTTTTAATTCTATTGATTCCATACTACAAGATATAGTCATCTAAAATAAAGCTGGGCTCTAAGTAGTTTCATCTCAAGGAAAATGAAGACACTGCATGACAATAAAAAAACTTCAGAAAATGTTAAATGGAAAACTGTACCTTTCCTTTGTCAAATTTGGGTTTACATTTTTAATACTCTTAGGAAGATTCACAGTAAAAAATAGGGTGTCTTTTTCTCATCTCTGTTTGCTTGCAGACATAGGCATATTTTACTCACTGAATTATTAAGTTTTTCATTTGCCTGTCAATGTTCAGAAAAAGACCAAGAACTTGTAAAGTAACATGTCAGAATCTGTGACTCAGAGAGAGCACACATGCATCCAGTCCCAGAATAAGCTCAAAACTGACCCAAATAAGCCTTGAATAGGAGCTTTCTAAGAATAAAGTTGCTTCACAGTAGCTTTCTATGAATTTCTCTAACAAAATTTAGCAAGGGCCAAGGCCTCCCTTAAGATACTCAAAATCTAAAACTCAAAATCTAAAATCTCTAACAAAATTTAGCAAGGGCCAAGGCCTCTCTTAAGATACTCAAAATCTAAAACTGTTTATCTTTGGGGATGCAAAGTACAGCATAGGGAATCTATACTAATGAAAGGGTAATATGCTAATTAGGGCAGACATCTTCCAGATGTCCTTTTGGACAAAGCCACAGTGGCTGCGAGGCCCCGGGCTCAGGCACCTCCATGACCGGCAGTGGAAGCAACAGTGGGGTGATGGGGGTGGTGCCTTCCCTTGATCAGCTCATTGCCTCCTGCACAGGGAGGCCAGACTGCGACTTAGACCCGTTCCCCATGGGACATCCCCTGAGGGCTCCCGGACTGTGAGAGGGGGCAGGCTGGGCTGCCCACCCCCAGCCCCCCCCAGTGCATGAATCTCCATGCACCAGGCCTCTAGTATAGTCAATAAAATTGTAATAACTATGTATGTTGCCAGGTGGGTACTAGACTTATTGGGGAGATCACTTTGTAAGTTACATAAATGTCTAATCCCTATGTTGTACACCTGAAACTCATAATATTGTATGTCAACTGTAACTGAAAAGTTTAAAAAATTATTAAAAACATAATCATCTTTTCATGCATTTTGAGGGGAAAATATCATGCTACAAATTCTTAAAAATTAATCAAATAAGTAAAAACCTCCCTATGAAATAAACATTTCAAGAAACTTATAGGAGAGTTGCTCTTTTGAGTATATTTCAAACAATTGCATTAGAAGAAAGAAATTAGAAGAGTAAACAGTCAATTCTACTCTATTCCATTGGGTCATTCTGGACTAGGCTAAGCAAACTAGACCAGGATCCACTCATTTGTGGAAGGGGGAAAGCCAGTCCGCACTCTCTCCTCACTTTCCACCACCCCACCTGTGGTTCTCTGGAGGCATTAGAGTCAGGCATGGGGCTTCTGGTGTTCTGGTGACAGGGACCATAAAGTCTGTAGCTACTAATCACCATCTACCAGGGCAGCCAGGAAGGAGGTCTTTTTATTGTTATTATTATTCAGTTGAGTTTTTTTTATTATTTCTTAAGGGCCCACAATGATAATTTTTAAAGGTCAGAGTAAAATGCTAATTCTCCGAAAGAGTTAACAAATGCACTTGATTAATACTAGTTCACCAGATAATTAACAGAGGCTGGTAGAGTCAAAGCTCACAAGTAAATAAGCTGTCAGAATCCATTTTCTGTGGTTGCTGAGAATAAAAGTCTATTCTCTAGCCTACTCCAGTGAAAGGATATGTGTATGAGTATGATTTCAGAGATAGGAAAGTGGGAGGAGGCTTTGACCCTATTTCTAAACCAACTATTGCTTTTCTCTTCTGCCTTTTATATCACAACCAAAACACACCTCATTCCCTTGGTTCTAGAAGTATGTTACAGGAAAAAGTACAAGAATCTGTTGGCATTTTGCTTGATATTGGTGGTCCTTTTGTGCCTCCCAAGTTTTGCACATGAGTAAGTGTGTGTAGAAAGAAAAATTTGTCCTGAGGTAGCCTGCAGCTTCAAGAAACAAAACAAATGCCAGCACAGGAAAGGAAACAGCAACTTGCTCATTGTCAAATAACTGCAATCTACTGTTTTAAGGGCACAACTTGTTGAAACAGGTGAAGGAGTGCTTTCTTCCCAGGAGAACTGCACCCTCCTGGCAAGGTGTTTGGGCGCACCAGGCTGCTGTGGGGCGGTTTCCTCCTCAAACCTTTCATTAGCCCACTCTGACTTGCTACGAAGGCTGCCTGGACATGTTGATTCCAGTGAGTTCTATGCATCAGTAGGGACTGAGAATATTTTTTTTTTAAAAAAAAAGAGAGAGAGAGAAAAGAAACTTCACAAGTGTGGGTTAGTTCAGAAAAGTGGAGAAGAGAAAGGAGGTTGTGGTTCCCAGGAAAGCATTATTATGAGTCAGACTTCAGGTATGTCTGAAGTTTCCATGCGTTTTGCAGATTCAATTTATTTGTGAAGCACACATCTTTCTTTGTTTACTCTTCTGTATTCTCCTCTTGATTCTTCCCCCCACTTGGAGATTTGTTCTGCTAGATTTTAAAGCGAGCTGTTCTGGCTTAGCTAGATTGATTGGCTCATGATGGTTTCCTAGGCTAACTACAGTAAACAAACAGGATATTTCTAGTGTAGTCACTATTTTAGTAAAAAAGACTAACTGAGGTGAATAGACCCCAAATTGAAATTGGAACTCTACTTGAAATTGGAATTTAAATTGGTTCAAATTCACCAAATAGTTGTTTATCTCTTTACTGCATTGGATCACAGAAGGTCCCATAGATATCGTTCAGAAAAAGCTAAACATAGTAAGAAGTATTGTTCCCATCAGAATCTAAGTAAGTTAGTTGCAGAGATTGGGTTGGTGGGGTGGGGAAGAGGGGGAGGGAGGCTCTGCTTACCATAGACATCCTGAAATCCAAAATCTTTCCACCTTGTGGAACTCAGCAAACCAGAGGCTACAGGTCAAATCCAGCCTAATTCTGGAAGCTAAGAAAGGTTTTCATGTTTTTAAAGGCTGTACAAGCAACAGAAGCAACAACAGAGACTTTATGCACCTGTGAAGCCCTAAAATATTTACTATTTGACCCTTTACAGAAAAAGTTTGCTAATCCCTGATATGAGTCAGCAATTCCCTGAAACTTCAAAATGCTTCCCTAGGTCCCCTATAAGTAACCGCTGATGAGAGGAGAAAGAGGATGTGGAGGATCTTGTGGGAGGTGTTAGAACCAGGCCTGGAGAAGGTAGATTCATATTCATCTGGTGTCTGTATTCCTTTGGGCAAAACACAGTCACATGGCTGCCGCTACCTGCACGGAGGATAGGAAATACAGTTCAGCTCTGTGCCGAGGAGGAAAAGGAATCTGGTTGGTGAAGATACAGGTGTTACAAGGCATACAAGGTTAACTGCTAAAAGGATGAAATAAGCAGTTGTTAAATAGTTCAGAAAAAGGCCAGAGCATTTCAGGCTGAGTTATAAGGTTATCACGGTAGTTTCCCACAAGAGGTCAAACTATGATGGCCAGTCATCAAGAGGGTGAGAAATGTAGGTCGCTGGAATGAGATAATCAAAGCACAAAGATGGAAATGTAAATCATGCTCAGGGAATCATATTTAACTAGGTAAAAGGTTCCAGAAGGAAATTCTTGGAAATATGTTTAGAAAGATTGGGTTCAGTGGGTAAAAGGTCTTGAGTCTCAGGTCATTGCAGGTAATATGTGGGTGCAAACTTTTAAAAATCATTCAAACAGGGATTTTTTTCTGATTTTTATTGTACTTGTTTAATTTTTGCTCTATGGCAGCATTGACTGCAGGTCTAGAAACCCTGCCTCTTTAGTTTCAAAGGTATTTCTGGATGAAGGCTACCTTCAGAAGATAGAAATGTTAGGATTTCAAGAAATGACATGAGATGATAAAAATTAACCCAACTCTTTTTTAAAAAATCAAATTTGAGAGTCATACATTTACAAGAGTATATGATAACATCTATACTCAGTTTAAAGAATAATAACAACTTGAACATTCAGGCACTCCCCACCAGAGAAGAAATAATAGAATATTGACAGTATTTGTGACACCCCTACCCTCACAGTAGCTTCCTTAATTACATGTCCCTCTCTCTTATTGTCCTATTTCATGAAACAATAATCCTAAATTTTGTTAGTTGTTCCTTGCTGTTATTTATAGTTTACTATCTATATATCAATTCCTCTAAATATATCATTTTTTATCTACTTTTGACTTTTGTATAGATGGAATCATATTATATACTAGAGGCCTGGTGCACAAATTCATGTACCTGCTGGACCAGGCCAAAACCAACTCTCTGACATCTCTGAGGGGTCCCAGATTGTGAGAGGGTGAAGGCCAGGCTGAGGGAATCCATTGGTGTATGATTGGTGGATGCGGGAGGTTGGCCAACTGGGGAGGACCCAGGGGAGGGCTCCAGGGCATATCTGGCCCATCTTGCTCAGTCCTGATCAGCCAGACCCCAGCAGCAAGCTAACCTACCAGTCAGAGCATGTGCCCCCTGGTGGTCAGTGTACATCATAGCAAGTGGTTGAGTGGCCTTAGCATATCTTTAGCATATTACACTTTGATTGGTTGAACAGATGACCAGACAATTAACATATTAGGCTTTTTATTATATAGGATACTAGTGGCTGGTACATAAAATTCATGCACAGGGGCGGGGGCATTCTCTCAGCCTAGCCTCTACCCTCTCCAATGGGGACCCCTTGGGGATATCCAATTGCCTGATCGCCCCTAACTGCCTCTGCCTGCCTGCCTTCCTGATCACCCCTAACTGCCCTCCCCTGCTGGCCAATTTGGTTCTGATTGGTCAGTTTCTATGCCAGTCAGCATCAAAAGCTCCGCCTCCTAAGCAGTCATTGGCTCCTCACAGTTCACCCAGATTTGGTTCTGATTGGTAGGTTTCTATGCCAGTCAGCATCTCTGGGCCTATCTCTGGGCCTAATCAGAGAGTCAGGGCTGATCAGCAGCCCCCAAGGAGTCCCAGAGAGAAACAGAGGCACAGCTGATGGTGAAGCCCAGAGAGAGGCAACAGATGATCAACAGTTGCCACTGAGGCTGCGGATCAGACCCTGCCTCTCTCTGGGCCTCTCTTCAGGCCTGATCCACAGCCCCCTCAGCAGTCAGTGCAGTGTCACCACGGCAACCCAGTATTGACTGCAGGACTGACTTCTGGTGTTTGGCTGAGCCTTTGGTCGGTTGTTACGGGCCCTGGGTTTTTATATATTAGGATCCTGTGACTTGTTTTTGCTCAATATTATAATTTTGAGAATCATGTGAGTAGCTACTGCTTGTAACTAGTAGTTAATTCATTTACTCTAAAGTGTTCTACTCTATCTTATGCATTACACTTGAGGGTAATTTCTCTTTTTAAATTGAAGAAAACTTATCTCTTTCAAAGGGGACATTAAAGTGAACACTAAACAAAACAAAACAACAGCAAGAAATAAGATACTCTTTGTAGAACATTTGGAAAGCCTAGAATATCTCTTCTTGAAACTCTTTGATCGTAGGGGAGTGAAAACTTGGCTTAGCATGCTCAAACTTGATTTGCTGTGACATTTTAGTTTTTTGTTTTTTGTTTTTTTGTGTATTTTTTTAATCACCAGTTCCTGCATGTGATTGAAGGGCTCTAGTTACTTTAGAGACAGTCCTTCTCCCATGCCCTTCTCCTACCAGTTAAAAACATTCAAGGCACTTTTGTACTAACAGGTATCAGATTCCATTTCAGGACAATTTTTGCAAGGGCCTGCCTTCATGGGAAAATTTCCTTGCATACCTCAGGCTGCTGAAAACACATGACTTGGCTTTTATAATTCAGTTCTTCAGGACATAATGTAAGTCTGACAGTGCTAATTCTGTGTTATAAATCTTTAATGTTAGGCTTTTGGTCTTGAGTTTGTTATGGCTCTATTTCATAAAAGAAACAAGCCCCTGTCCTCTTCATGTGTTGAGTCTGACTGAGAGGACATTTATCAGCTCTGGCTGATACGTCCACCCATCCACTGAGCCAGCAAAGCTTGGAGATCTGGATTCAGCACAGAAATCTATGTCCACCACAGTTTCACTGAAAGAACTTTACAGTTCCAATCTCACCATCTATTGAAGTTTTCAAGGGTATTAACAGCCATCTGATTTCTTTTTACAGAAAAAGGAAAGTAAATATTTCTGAGAGTGGTAGAATACTTCCCAAACATTTTTTAAGTGTCTTTTCCTTTGTGTTGTATATTTCATGGTCAGGCCTCAGTTCTGAAAAATTAGCATATGTTTGCCTCATGAGAACAACCTGAGTTGCAAATACTCATTTTGAAGCTTCTCTGCTTAAAGCAATCAGTTCCATAAATTATACATCTGTTGTTTGTTATGCATTTTTCGGTAGGTATATAAAGTCCTCCCTCATGATACTCATTTTCACATTAAAGGTAGGAGAGCCTGGAAGCCTGATTTTGTTACTTTTCTTTCTTTCTTTCTTTCTTTTTTTTTTTTTTTCTGACAGGCTGTCTTCTTTTGCAAATCCTATTTATTCCTGATGAAAGTTTATTTCTATCTTTAGAAATATTTTTAGATTTGTATAATCAGTTCAGTAAACTGCTTTTTAAATAAATAAATACCGATTTAAACTTGCAATTAAAGTTTACTAAAAATATAGGTTTCTATAATTTTGTTGGTGATAGAAGTACAGAAGTAGAAATGATGAATGATGTTTGCTAATTTTGCAGCTGTGTCTACAGACCATGGGTTTAGCTAAATAAGGGCTTCATCCTAGGAGAAACCTTGGTAGATAGTATCTAAATGCAGCTCATTTCCAGTCAGTACACCGGCACCCCTTAGCTTGACAAAGAAAACCAAAAAAGAGTTCTGGAATGACCACCTCATCTTTTTATTCCTTTGCTTGTTGTTTTGTTGACTGTTAGAGTTTAGGTAAAAAAATAATAATATCATTATGAAAAATTATCAGATAATAGTGGTGAATAGGGGATTATCTTAAAATTCTGATTTGTTTTTTCCTATATTTTGGATAATCTGTCTTGGCATTTCATATTAAAAATGGCTTATTGATGAGGTTAACGGAAACAACTATAAAAACAAAATCACTAAATATTTGACTTAAAGAGAGAAAAAAAGATCTGTGTTTGATCACTGCATCTGTAACTTAAAATAAGAAAACCCATAAATTAAGTAGCTCTCAACTATTTAACCATATACATTTTTTAAATTAGCACAAAGATTACATTTGCCATTTTCTATTCTTCATACCTGCCGGAAAATCATTATTCTAGAAAAAAAAATTGCAAATATAAAAAGAGATCCATAGAAATTATAAGATATTGTTATGCCTGTCTGGAGTGGCTCAATTGGTTGAGCTTCCTCGTGTGTACAGAAAAAATTGCCAGTGAGGGCACATACCTGGGTTTTGGGTTTCAACTGATCAATGATATCTATCTATCTCTATCTCTATCTCTATCTCTATCTCTATCTCTATCTCTATCTCTATCTCTATCTCTCTTGCTCTTTGGGTACTGAAAGTAACACATGACTGGAATATATGAGAACTAAGCTTAAAATTGTAATAACAATTTCTTTTTTATAATCTTCACTGAGGAGATGCTGAGAGAGAGAGAGATTGGGACAGAAAGAAGGATAAATAGGGAGAGAAAAAGGAGAAAGAGAGACAGGGTGGAAAGAAGAGAGGAAAGATAGAAAGTTATTACTTTTATGAATAAATAGGGGATGATGGATAGGAAAGAAAATGATAATGGTGGTAGAAAAAGAGAATATGGAACTATAAAAAAAGTTGATTCCTACTGAGACTAGCAAACCATGGCTATAATTGTGGCTCTAATTTTGCAAATATTTAACCAGAATGTTGAATTATAAAGATGTATGCATCTTTCCTTCATAAAGATGGCTTGGTGTAATGAAATAGATTAAAAAACAAAAACCTCTAGCCCTAGCTGCTTTGGCTCAGTGGATAGAGCATCAGCCTGAGGACTGAAAGATCCTGGGTTGGATTCTGATCAAGGGCACATGCCTGGGTTATGGGCTCGATCCCCAGTAGGCGGTGTGCAGGAGGCAGCTGATCAGTGATTCTCTCTCATCATTGATGCATCTCTCTCTCTTCTCTCTCTCTCTCTCTCTCTCTCTCTCCCTTCCTCTCTGAAGTCAATAAAATATATATATTTTTAAAAAACCTCTAGATAGATGACTCTGTTGTAATCTAGTTCCATCACTGAAGTGCAGCGTGACCTTGGCTATGTGACATAGCTTATTTACTCTCCTTTTCTCCTATGAGAAATGGTAGTAGAAATACTATCAACTCTACCCACCTCACAGGACTATCTGAGGGCCCATTGAGATTACTGTGTGTGAAATCTCTGGGAAAGCTGTAAAGCACCAGAGTCACATATCACACAAGGCCACAAATAAACAGCATCTGTTCTTGGGCCTGGCAATCGAGAGTCAAATACGTACCAAAGAAAATGGAAGAGCAGAGTTACATCACTTTTAGGGAAAAGGCAGCTTATCCAATAGCCAGATTTTTAAGATCATATTTGACATATTCAAGTGCTTGGTATTAAGCAACAGAATTGAAGCAATTTTATTTCAGTATGATCATAAAAATATGCAGGCTTTTTTTTTTTTTTTACAAAGTTTTTCAAAGAGGTATTGAGGGAAGAACAAGGGCAGTGTTCTCCGGGGACCTCGATCATTTGCTCCCAGTACAGACCACTGGAAATGAAGGAGAAAGGCTCACCAGGGGCTTGCCTCTGCCTTGCTCTGACTTCTCCTGAGCGATGCAGAGCAAAAGGCAGAGCTGGAGAACAGGAAACGTGCCTGCAAAACCCAGCCGACAGCCTCCTGCCAGAGCTGGCCAGTTAGCGGTGGCAGGGGACCTGGTCAGAGCAGGCCAGATGCCTGATCAGAGCTGCTGACACACAGCCTCTCACTTTTGACAGCCACTCACCCTTCTGAGGCTCTGGAAAGGAAGTAGCATTTGGAAACAGATATGACCAAAGGTTTTTCCCTTCAACAGTTCTGTATGTGGATTTTGGTGGATTAAAAAAAAACACATAGAACAAAACTATTGCTTGTCCTCTCAGGGCTTATCAAGTGTTTTATCACATTTTTATAAAATAAAGCATTAGCTCAAAAGTTTTGTTTGCATGAGGGTGTATCTAGCCCATGGGTGGAAATTTTCCATGATTTCCGCCCCACCCCATGCTGTTCTGTGTTCCTCCCTTCTTTGTTCCTTTATTCAGGGTCTCTGTCCATTGTGATTCTAATACACTCTCATGCTAAGGACCAACTTTATTTGAGATTTTAAAGCATCAAGGACCAAAATGGTGGTGATGAGGGTCGGAGGGCGGGGAGGAATCAAAATGCTTTGGGGATAAGACCAAATGTTTGCCAAATGCCTGTAAGAGAACAAATGTGACTTCTTACTTAGTCAATCATCCAATTATTTTTGTTAAATGAATATTCAGCCAATACTATGTTAAAGACACCATGTATCTTTTTTTGTAATCTTCCATTCAACAAATTAACTAAGAGATGGTCACTCTGTGCATTTCAGTCTCTTTCCCGCTGGTGGTCTTTCCTGACTCCTGAGTCTGAGGCAGGTGCTGACAGTTTTATCCTGTGATGGGCATTTCTAGAGGCACCGGCACTTTTGGGTGGACAAATGTCTTCATCAGGAAGTCATGAATTGGTTTGTGATAAGGAAGGGCCCATCTGAAAACCATTTTCCCCTTGGTCTCATTCGCTCTTTCTCTTCCTTTAGCTGCTCTCTGTTGTCAATGTTGTCCTTTCAATCATTGCAAAGCTTATCCTCCTGGCATTCGCTCAGCACATACACACTCCATCCTTGCCATTTCCTAAGAGAAGCGCAGACTCAGATGATAAAAGCGGAAGTGGAGGTCAGCTCTCTCTTAGAAGATAGACTTCAGAAACACGAGAAAAGAGGGCTGCCTGCAATGGAGCAGCTCCACGGATTGGGATGCTTTCTTCTGGGACAGCCAATTCTGCCACCACAATGCCCCTTCCCTCAGCAGCAGCAGCAGGAGCAGCATGCCAGGTCCCCAGAGAGCAAATTCTGAGGCTGTCTTTTCATCACAATGCCAGAGCATGTCGCACTGCCTGCCTTTGGCCTGCAGCACACTCTTTATCTTAAAAGCAAATTCTAATTCTTTGAAGGCTAAGCATTAAAAACAAAACAAAAACAAAAACAAAAACAAAAAACAGAAAGAACATTCAAACCTAAATGAATTTCAGTCTCTCTGGCAAAAGCAATTGATAAATAGACTCAAACTGTGAAAACATTTTCATACCGTTAAGCAGTTAGTTATTTTTAAAAATAATACGTAATTCTAGAATCAGCTCTCTTTTGATAATCTCCCCGGGGCCAGAACACACATATATTCTAAGGACTCAAGGCCTTCTGGGTGAGAGACACCATTTAGTCAGATAGATTCTTCAGGAAAGAAGATCATGCAGGATAGGCACCTACTACTTTTTTTAAAAAAAATTGAATTCTCTACCCTATAATAATCTACTATAAATTATATTTATAGTAGTTCTGTGATGTGTTGGCTTGGCTAGGATGAGCTCCATCTCCCAGAATTCCTGTTCCTGTATACTTCTGGTTAAGGTGGGTGATGAGAAAGATGCTTGTAGGAAATGTGGAGGATGGAAGCGAAGCAGCAGCTGTATTTGAGCTCACTCACGCTGCTACTTCTCTGCTGGCTGTCCCGACAGGTGTGAGGCAGTGGCTGGCTTGCAAGTGCTTCATCTTCCTCTGGGTTCTACGCCAGTTTCTCAGATTCCTGCACCTGATGAGCGGAAAGTAGCGACTTACCTATCAGATGTTTGCATGCCAGAGGGTGGGAAACAAATCACAAAAAATCAGGGACCTCAAACCTCAGTGAAATGTCTGGGGGTCCAGTCTAAGGCATGCTGAGTACCCTTTCTGACCCATTTACTGAATGACCCAAAAACCTAGCAATTCTGAGTAGGGCCCAGAATGAGAGGAAGCTCTTTAAGAAGTCCGGGCTGCTGTGACAACAGCTCTGCCACCATATAATCCAGAAGGTCCAATGGTACCTGAAATGTCAGTGACAGGAATTTCTGGTTAGAGTGGGTCAGAGAAGACACTCTTGTGCAGCATTAGGAGGGGGAGTGAAGCAGCAGCAATTTTATAGCTCATACTGTTGCCTCTTCGCTGCTGTCTCACCTCCTGCCTGGGGCAGCAGCTGGGTCTGTAAGGACTCCACCTCCCCGAACCCCTCCTCCAGCTCCTCCAACTCCATGGCCAGGTATGTGTGTTTAGCTCTCTGATGACGGGCTCTGCTTCTTCAGGGCAGCCATGCAATCAAAGTCAGATGCATTAAGAACTATGACAAGTTTCAGTCTGTCCTTGTGCTTGTGGGTTCCAGCTTGTTCTGGCTCTTCCCCATTTTATATCCATCTTCTGTTCCTGACAGCCTGTCCTTGGACTTCAAGGTCCAGCATCAGATGTGGGGACAACTTTACAGACATGACCTAATCATACATCACATTTGTATAAGGTCAAATTCCTGTAGCTATATGACATATAGATATAGACATTGTAGTGTTCGTGCTTCTGTCATTGAACCCTGACTGATACAGCATTTTGGTTGAATTTTAAAAGGTTACATTCCTTAAAAAAAAGCAACCCTCAGTTTTATTGATGTGTAATTGACATGCAGTACTGCACATACTTAATTTGATAAGATTTGACATATGCATGCACCCATGAAACTATCACTATATTCAAAAGAGTGAAGATATCCATCACCCTCAAAAGTTTACTACTTTGTCTTTCTACACCCCTTCCCCCTGCCTCTCCTTTCCACCTCCAAGGCACCCACTGATGTGCTTTTTCTTACTCACCCTAAAATAGTTCGCATTTTCTAGAGTTTTGTATAAACGGAATCATGCAGTATGTGCTCTTTTTATGCCTGGCTTATTTCGCTCAGCATAATTATTTTGAGACTCATCTGTGTTGTTATATGTTAATTCTAAAATAGTTTAAACTAAAGGGTTAAATTCTTAATGAACAGCATTTTAAGTAGAAGTCAATCACAAGCATTTAGATGCAGTATGACTGGGCATCATTCAGAGAAGCAGAATTACTGATAGACTAGGAGACTAGGGAGAGAATAGGACACTACCCACTGAATTTTGAATATGGCATATTCTTAGAGAAATGTGGAATGACATCAGCCTAAATAAAGATGAGTCATTCTTATTCTTACCTTTCTTCAGCACCATCCACATAGGAATTCAGCAGCCCCAGAGTGGCTCCTTTCCCCTAATTTTACTCCAGCCTAGTTTTCTCTCTCTTTGTTCAGATAAGTCAGGAGTGACGGATTGCTCCACGGGGTCCCTGTAAGCCTCTAAATATGAGTCATGGAAAACAACCTAATGTAGTGGGCATTTGACTGAAAAGCAAGAGAAATGGATTTTAACCCAGATCTGGCACTTACTTAACTGGGGACTATGGATAAATCAGATTCTCTCTCTGAATCTCATTTCCTCAATTGTAAATTAAAGGATTTGGACAATGTGATTTTAAAAACTCTCTTCATTCCATGTATCTAAGAGTGGGATAATACAGGCCTGGAAGATTAACAGGTGTGGTCATGCCAAGAACCATGTAAACAACCACAATCAAATGTCCATTTTTAATTGTGGGTATTGCAGCCTAATCAGCCAATTATCTACCACCCATCTGTCCATCCATGTATGCATGCATGCATCCATCCATCCACCCAATAAATATTTAGTAAACACTAATATGTATAAGACATTGAGCTTGGCAATGGAGACAGGAAATCAATATGATTAAGCTTCTTTCCTCAAGATGCTCGCAGTTCACTGAGAGAAATCAAATTTATACATAACTAATTACAACACTTGAACATTTCAATAATAAATATGTTAAGAAGAGGGATGGTATTTTGGTAATATCTTCATCCTCAAAACCTGTATTGAGCAATAGGAGAATTCTTGTGTGTGTTTTTTTTTGTTGTTGTTGTTGAAATAACGGCATATGGGTACATTCAGGGCAAAGAGCATTTCAGAAAGTACTATGGAGATATAGAAGGGAATTGTCCTTTTAGGGAACTCATGGTCACCTTTTTTGCTGGGCATATCTTACTGACTGTTACATATTTCTCATATGTGCCAATTACTGCAGCAAGCCTTTAGAAAGAAGAGGAAAGGGAAGAAAATCCAAATCTACTCTCCATATAGATAATTAGGTAACCATTCATTTTACTTTTATAAGAGGCTAAAACTGAGAAGCCATGAACTTTCTAAGCAAATGATACATTATTTAGAATTAGCCAATTTTAATTAATCCAATGTTATTACCTTTCACCCTTAAATATAAATGTGATGATTTTAAACCTGAAGTTCATACTCATAAAACAAATACATATTTTTCAGATTTATGTCATAAATGCTACAGTTTTCTTTTTTATAAAATGTTTTTATTGATTTCAGATGGAGGTAGTTAGTGAGAATAGAGAGGTAAAAACATGGTGAGAGAGAAACATCGATTGGCTAGCTCCTGCATGCCCCCTACTGGGGATTGAGCTTGCAACCTGGGCATATGCCCTGACCAGGAATCAAACCAGTGACCTCTTAGTTCCTGGGTCAAACCTCAACCACTGAGCACCACCAGGCTAAAGTTTTCTTTATTAGCTTCTAAATTCTCCAGAGATGGTTTTAAATCAATAAAATTCTCCTTTATTCTTTTTAATTTTATCATAAAAATTTGAGTTAATTGATTGAAAGAGAAGAAAGAGCTTATCCAAACAGAGAAACCCTGACTATCTCTTCTAATTTTTGTTCCTAACTTGTGCAGCTGAAGATACTAGTTAGTAAACAGAACATGTGTCTTTTAACAGTTTAATTTGATATGTTTAGTTCTTCAACAGACCCGGGTGAAGTTTGCTCCTCTATCTGACTTCCCTGAAGCCAGCAAGCTGGGTCACGTGGTTGGCTGACCTCCCAGCACCACCTACCTCCACGCCATGAGATGCCATCAGATCCCACCCAAAGGAGCCAGTCGTCCCAGTGAAACAATGAGCAATTCTTACAAGACACAACCGGAGCTCTGTTACTGTGGCACAGGAAGGCTTGATAAGATCTCCCCGCCGCAGCATTCTTTGTGTCAGCAGACGCAAGTGGGATGTTCGTGCTGCAGCTCTTACAGAGCAAGAGGAAGCAGGCTTTGAAACAAAATGTTCATTGAAATCGGCTTTCATCTGAGGAATCCCGTAGTGGCTTCTGCTTCAAGATGTGCATTCTGTCTGCAGTTGGGCTCTCCTGATGCATTTCCGTTGTTTGTTTTGGGGGGAAGGCAGCACCTTTGTGAGACGCGCTCTTGTACTAGGTAAAGGGCATCCCATTGTGCTAGGCAAAGCATTCTGTGTCAGGACGACTCCAGTGAGTCTGGAGCCTAGAAGGAACATTAAAAATAAAAAAAAAACAATCAAAGCCTTCTCCATCCTGGCTCACTGATGTAGCACTGGCTATGTTAGGGAAGAACACAGAGCAGCCCTGATGACCCTGGGGCAGCATGTGCATGCTTGGTGCCTTCAGGAGCGGGAAGTATTTGTTGCTTTAGCTATCACAGTGGGCACAAAGCCACGGCCACAAATGGTGGTACTTAAATATAGGTCTGAGTGCTGCAGGCCTAATAGAACTTACCCAAAGCAATTATCCACTGTGGGGTAATTCTGACTCTTAAAGGACAAAATGGGGAGGAAGTAATCCAGTGTCAAATCATAAGTGAAAAATCTCTTTATTCCATTGTTATAGTTTTATAATTTAGCAATCTATCTTCTCAAAAACATTCCAGACCCAATAAAGGGTCTCTCTGACTAAGAGGTCTAAATCAGTACATGGAGAAACAACTCCACACTGTTTAGTCCATTTTTTCTTCTTGCAAAGCACCTCCTCCCATCTATCACTTGCTAATCAGCTTATAATGCAAAGGGACTTAAGCAACTGACTTTCAGTGAGGAAAAAAGAATAAACACAATACTTTTTTTTTTTACTTTCATGACATTTTTAACTCTTCATATATTTTTTTCTTCTGACTCTGAAAATAATCTGACAAAGTAAGGCAGGGATTGTCTATTTCAGCAGTACAGGGAATCAGTAAAGAGATGATAGAACAAGGTTAGAGACTCTTGAACCTCATAAAAAGCTAGTAGCAGCCCATGAGGGAAAACTCATGTGTCTGGTTCCTGCCCAGCCTTATTTATCAGATCAGGTCCCCTAGGCATATGGACACACGGCCAATCTCCTAACTGACCATGGAAGGTGGCTTTCATGACCACCAGAAGGCTGAAGTCCTACGTATGGCTCTATGTGTATATGAAGGTAGATGTGACAGATATACATGGAGATACTGATTCCGGAAAACTTGAAAAACCTGGAAGTAGTTTCTTGGAATCCAATGTACTTGTTCTACTCTAAAAAGAACAAACGTCAATCATATAATTGACGTAAGACATTAATAAAAATAATAACTCAATTAGCTAGCGTACCCAAGAAGGGAAATTGAAAGAGTACCAAGAAATTAAAATTCTAGCTAATCCTCATGAAGAGGATCAAAAACTGCTCTCTAAAAGGCTTATCGTAAGCTGACCTAAAAACAGAACTCTTGAATACCTGGAAATTTTGTGGAGTCTTTTTGAGATATTCTTGGAAAAAGATTTGTCCAATCTAGGCATAACAAAAGTGTCTGATGACCCTTGTCCTACTCTGACTTGAGTAGCTTACCCCTGATTTTGATAGGCTTCTGGAAAAGAGAATTTAAACTAGTGATTGGCTTTGGGTAGAAAGGAATGTGTGGAACTATTTCCTCTTCAATCATCCCCTTCCCTAATTAAAAGAATAAAATAAAATAAAATTATTTTAATAAATGGATAACTAGTAGCCAAAATTTTGTAAAGAGGAGTCCTGCATTGAATTGTAGTGGGATATTCTGGGGTTCTTTCCAATTCTAAGATTCCATGACTGCAAAAATCCTAGGAGTATAACGCTGCTGTATATAATTTATATACATATATTGGTATTCTCTGGGTTAGGGCCATATAAATAACGTCTAGAAGAATATCACATATTAGACTAAAGTACATCTAACCCAGTTCATTTGAATTTAGGCCAAAAAATGCCATATGCCCAGTATTATATAACTTGCAGCAAATAATAAGATACATCCCTGCCCTCAAGGACATCACAATTATATAAATAGTTGGTTTTGATATAACATAGTATGTGCCGATATAACAGAGTGGTGCCCATGGTAGCATGGGCCCTAACTAGGACCCTAACTCACCTTGTGAAGAAGCAGAAAAGGCTTCCAACAGGACTAATGGCTGAGACAACACCTAAAGCTTGAAAAGCATGTGTCTAGGTGAAGAAAACAGGGAAGAGGTTATAGACAGAAGAGAAAAGTACAGGGGCTGAAACACAAGGCACATTTGAAGAACAACAGTAACTTGGTATATGTTAGAAATGGGGTAGGGCACACCTGTAGGGATCAGGCATGAAAACTGTCCTTATATTTTAAAGCTTCTGCTAGGATATAAGTAAAGGAAATCAGAACAAGATTTAGATCTTAGCATTATGACACCAGGAATTAGAATAAGCGATTTTAGGTAACAAAGAAACTGAAAAGTCAAGGCTGAGGTTATGTTAAAATCAAAAGTTTTATTTAAAGGAGAGGAAGGATCTTAGAATTGAAGACAGGGGTAAAACAGTATTGATATCTTGGCCAATTGATTATGGCATTTTGGCGAGTTGGTTACGGCTTTTTAACGAGAATTTTAAAGACCATTAGCAATGTGACTCTCTCTCTCTCGTTCTTAGAAGCAACCAACGGGACAACTACAAAGACCTGGGTCCTGACTGCAATTCTGTGCATCTAAGAATAAATGAGAAAGAAATTGGGGCACAAGGAAAAAAGAGAGAGAGGAGTAAACTCTGAAGGATATGTGTAAAATATCTTTAGTATCTACAAATTATGGAATTAAAAATGGAATGAAAAGGACGTGGTTTTAAAGGTAGATGACTGAGTATGAACTCTGGAACCTCGCATATAGGAAGTAACAAGAGTAACTTGAGTTCAACCAGGAGTCATGTGTATTTAGAAAATCAGAAAAAAGGAGGAATATTAGAACCATTCTTTGGCTAGGAAACTGAGAGAAACCACTATTATTAAAATAATTTCAGAGCAAGGCAAGAAAGACCTTTATTAAACCAATAAAGAAGAGAGCCCACAGGGCCTCAGGCGGGAAAGGGCTTGAGGAGCTCCTCTGTGCCTCACTTCCTCTTACCTTCTTCCCAACCCACATCTGTTAACAACCTAGCAAGGTCAGGAAGCAGACAGATCTGGAGCAACCAGAGCCTGCTTCATAATTCGTTGGGCCCAGAATAAAATGAAAACAGAGAACCTCATATTCAGAAAGCAAAAAAAAAAAAAGCATACCATTAGAGGTACCAAAATATAAAGCTTTTTCCTTTCCTTCACAGTCTTTCTCTTGAATCATCATGGTGTTTGTGTGTGTGTGTTTTAATTTTTTATTTAATGCCATTATAAGTAAAGAAAAAAATAAAAATTTAAGTTATTAGCATACATTTTACCATTCATCTTTATATTGTGCATTCCTATTTAGATATAACTATAAAAGCATTTAACTCATATATAGAATTATCAAAATTATGCACTTTGTATTTTGTAGCTCATGCATGCATATGTATTTTGTTTTTACCAGAAGAGTGGATATACTGCAGAATTCTAAATTTAACTGATTTTATTTCACTTTTCAGTATTGATATATTCTACCAACACTGTCTACCTTCAGCATACAGATGGGTAAGGAAGGACTGAAAGGAAATGTAACTATAGATCACTCTATCTTTCTCTTTCCTTTAAGTCATAATTTTTAGCATATGTGATTGGCTAATATAGGAAAGTAACACAAGTAAGAAAGGACATGATAGAGTTTGTGTTTCTTAGAACTCCTGTGCATTATGGATCAACCTGACTGTTGTGTTCCCGGGCCACAGTGAATACTATATAAAAATGGATAACAGGGTATCATAGTAGTCATGCATATTGTATGTGTCTCCTCTGCTCCTGCTCATGTTCCATTGATTTCACTAAAATAAAAGCATGAGTTCAAAGATAACATTATTAAGAATCTTAAGATGGCAATAATAGAGCATTAAACCAAGTCCAAGGCCCTCCTGAACACCTGTATGACTTCACAGTTTGCATGCCCTTGAAGCCAGCCCTGGGAGCAATGGACTAATATTCCCAACTCTCTCTTAACTATTGCCTAGAGAAACTGCTTCTTACCAATCATTACTTCTTATTATGATCACAGAGCTACTTCAGAAAACCTTTTGGGATCAGCAAAATCTCCTACAGTTTATAACCCCAGCCTCACAGAAATAATGCAATAAGACTACCAATAGTGCTGCGATTTATAACAACCTCATTGAAACCAGCAACAATGCAGGGAAATACACCTGGAGAAATAATTGAGCTGTCTGAGTCAGATTTTTTATTAAATTAGAGCTGAAAAGTGAAATGATTTGAGCTTACATCTTAATGGCTATTGCCAATTTTAACCTTCCTCATCCAAGGTCCCACAACAACAACCCAGGTAGCTCGTCCATTGTCTCTTTTTCATTACGGACAGGGGAAGTTCAAGCCCAGAAGGCTCCCTTGTCAACCAGGAAGCTAGATGGAAGGAGCAGTGCAAGAGGGAATAGGTTAAATGTTACTCTAGGATCTTCAATATGGGTTATAAGACACTGGCACACTGCAGGGCCTTTCATAGGAGACCACAGAGGCTTTTAAAGATTGCTTATTTTGGCTCCATTGAGTGGCAATGGCACCGTTTTGAGAAACACTGCTTTGGAATGTGACTCATTTTCAAGAAATTTCTTAGTGATATTATCAATATCTTACATAGATTTTTATATGTCAACTAACATCTATAACTTTGTAGATGTCAAACTAGAATGTCCTGAGGAAAAAGAGTTAATATTGAAATACCTAGCATAAGGCATGCTGGGCATATTTCCTTCCCAGAAAAAAAAATGGGAAGGCGCTCATCCAGGAACTCATAAAACTCTGCAGAGAATGTTGATTGGCAGTTTTAGCCTTGCATCTGGAGAGTTATTTATAGCCAAATCTTGATATTCAGTTGTAAAGAAGAAACAGGCAAGAATAGGTTATTGAAAGCCATGCATAATTCACACATTTTATTTTAAACAGTTGTTTTTAGTGCTACTTTTCTATCAATTTTCTACCAGACTTATTAACAAAGAGTCAATTTACAACTTAGTGTTTAATGTTTTTGTGTGTCACCTGCTGACTGGCAAAAATAAATGTCAGTGCTCTGGGTCAGAGCATAGTTGGATAGCCATAAACAAACAACGGATAACAAATGAATGAACGATTGCTATGAAAAAATGACTAATCTGCTTTGACCCTACATGACTACATCATGCAACTCTAAGAGCTCACAAAGAACAAGACTGAAACATTGAGCCTACTAACTTGAGCAATATTTGCATCACTTAACAGACATCTTTTAAATCCCAGTCATACTTTCTTATAGAAATGTGGGTTCATTCAAAATTAGCAAGGAGTAATTGGCTAGGAAATAATTACTGATTCTTTAGCTTTTTTTTTTTCTTTCTGAGTCATAATATGTAGTCAAAAGGCCAAGTCTCCATGATTCTAGAAGGAAATTTTTAGAAAGATCTGTCAGCCTATAAGAAAGAGGTTCACAAAATGCATCATCTGTTTTTGGACCTTGTTTGATAAAAGTCTTAAGACCTACTTGAGTGGCAGGAACTGTCCCTGGCATGTAACTCAGCTTTAATATTTAAATTAATTAATAATGACTGATGTTAAGAATAACATGAGTTTATCTGACAGTTTAGGCCCAATGGATTATGTTTAGGTACTGTTGCCTATACGGATCAAAGCAGGCTTGAATCCAGAAAGCTGAACACTCAGCCCACAAGTTTTAACTGCTTTTAAAGTCCTCACCATATTCCCAAGAGATCATTTTAAACAAACTATGGATACTGTGTTCAATTTCTTTCAGTTAGAGTATATTTGCAGTGTTATTTGCTCAGCCTTTCTTGTAGGGTGACATAGTATTTTTTTATATCCCAGGCTCTATGCTAAACACTATTTGGGGAGGAGCTCATTTCATATGGACTCAAAACTCATGAAGCAAATTCTATTATTATATTCACTTGCCAATGAGAAAATAAGGACTAAGAGAATAAAAGCCCTTTGTAGTAGAGATGGGGCATGACCCTACACTTTCTTGCATTGGTACTTGAGCTCTTATTTATTCTACATCGAACGCTATTTCATTGTACCAGAGGTTGTGTTTGATAGCATCCAACAGGCTAGAAAAAGCACATTTTCATAAAACAGACTACTGAACTGTGTAGGCTTCTTTAGGTACAAATTGGTGCAGTATGCCACTATTACAGCTCCAAAAAGAAAAAAGTAAAAAGAGGGCCAAGGAAACAAAACATTGGTTGTGAACAATGCCACATCCTTGGAGGAGCTAACATGCAGTCAGATTGATCAAGGAAAAAGAGAGGATGCAATGAGTCTTCAGAAAGAGTTGGTGGCCTATTGCTCATAAGCTTCACAAGGGGCCAGCATCACAATTTTCACTGGTACATGGGTTGGTTGTAACTACGAGAACTACCTAACTATTTCATCTGAAATATAAAATGCCTATTCTTCCAACAGTAAAAAATCAACTCTAGCCCTGGACAGTGTTTCTCAGTGGTTAGAGTGTTGGCCCACACACTGAAGGGTCACAGGTTCAGTTCCTGATCAAAGGCACATATCTGGGTTGGGGTGTGTACAGGAAGCAACGAATGGATGTATGTGTGTGTCTCTCCCCCTCCTTCTTTTCCTTCCACTCTAAAATCAATGGAAAAATTATCCTTCAGTGTGGATTTAAAAAAAAGATCAACTCTATTTCCCACTCCTCTTCCCCATTCTTTTTCATTTCCTACCTTTGTTCCTAATCTTCCAGAATAAAATGAATCTCTGATCTAGCTCACCGATAAAGAGTTGACATATCACTTATTGAAAGTAGTTCATCTCTAGTCCTTAAATTCACAAACTGTTAGTCCCAGATCTTCATGAAATTGACTAGATTCTCATCAGCAAGACTCATGTCAAAAGCTTAGAATTTAATGTTCAACTATTTCTGACATTATAAACAAGTATTTTTTTTTATTTTTTAAGTTTGAGAGATTTCTCTGGAATGATATTTTCAATCCAAACCAAGAAATAAGAAAAGACATATAAATTATAGGTGCCACAGTTTTGATGAGGTAAATATTGAAGCATAAATTTAGTAGCATGAGAACCTTTTAATAAACTTCTTTTTGACTTTGGGAAAGATAATAGAATGAGGGTGATTCCTATGACTGGATGTAGAAAATGCTCTGACTATTCTTGCCTATTTGTACATGGGGAAAAAATTCTCTCATCCTAGGATGCTGGTTTAAAGAGAGAGCTGTAAAGTGGGCGATTTCAGTACATTCTCCCACTCAGAAACTGTTAAAACAGAAGCAGAGCGATTTGAAGTGAAAGGCCTTATGTTCATATAGTAAGCTTTCGTTTTGGTAGTTAAATTTACTTTCATTGGCTGTATAATCTCTTAAAAAACAATATATATTTACTTCAAATCCTTAGGTCTTGAAGTTGTTTTTAGAACAAGATAGTGAATATCTAAAATAATTGGATCCATATGTAGATGAAAGTTTTAACTTTTGTTTAATGATGCCTTAAACTGCAAGATAGATAAAAGGGAGTTGAATCTGATTTAATTTTTAAAAATAACTTAAATATTAGACAGTTTTTAACATTACTTATAGAAATATTATCATGTAAAGGTAGAAATAATGTCTTCAGTTTCTACCAACCTCAGCATTTAGTGTGACTTGTTTTGTTTCTTCATCCTCCATTTCATTACATGATAAAATTTAGTCAAGTCACTTTTTATTATGTCTGACAGTATTTGATGAGCCTAGAGCTTACCAAAACAAAGCAGCAATAAGAGCCTTGACTTTACTTTATATTCATTTTCTTTCCATAGTTTATTGTTTACAAAGATGGAGAGTCTTTTGACATTTCTTAGAATATATAGAATCATTTACCATTAGTAGACATTTGTACCAGAGTGAGTGAACCAATGACATTGTGGTTCTTAACAATAATTAAGTAGCCTTTTAAAATAGCCTTTATTTCTTTCACTTTGGAGTTAATTAAGTTTGAGTTAACATGGCTTGCTTATTCAAAATTATTTGACTTAATTTATTTTTTGCATTTTGACCCTTTCTTTCATCCATTCTCTTTTATACAAAAGATTGACTATTTTCAGGATAAAATTTTCAATGAGGTAAAATAATGGCTGAAGGATTGTATTCAGCATAAAGATTATTGGTTTGCTCAGATTTTGCCATTGGCTGGCTAAAAAAGCATTTATGGGATTTTGAAGTGTATTTTCCATTTACAGAGAAAGCATTTGTGGAAAAATAGCATTCATGTGGGGAAAGAGAAAATCGACTCATTGCCACTTCATCATATCTACACAGATGGATAGATAGGGAAAAAGCACTCATAACTTTCCTGGCAATAACCAAGGAAACTAAGAGAATTCTAATGGAGGATATTTCTGTTTAAAAAAGAAAAAAGAGGCAGGGTTTGAAACTATTTGGGATTACTTCCTGTGTAGAAGTCAGCAGCACACACACAATGGCTGAGCTGTGCTTTCTCCTGGAGCCAGACCAAGGGCAGACATTTCAATTTTGATTTATTAACTTATGGAAAATTCTGACACATTTTATATGTGTAAGTCCAGGTACATGCCAACCCACCAATTTCTTAACAAAACTAGTGTTCTTGCTCATTATTATTATTATTATTTAACTAAGAAAGAGCAAAACTGGAGGAATGCATAACTTATAATACATGACAGCACAACCCATTTCACCCTCACTAATGAGTCTCTCTGGAAATCAAAATAGACAACTATCACCCCTACAGTAAAATTTTAAAAGATACGTGAATACATAGCAAAAATACATTTGCATTGTGAAATGTTATTTTTGAGACTTCCGTGTCTTCTCTCATAAGGGTTTGTCTCACAATCTCAAGCAAGGTCAAGTGTGAATGTCAAGATATTTAAAAATAAGTATATTTAAGTCATTGCATACATTATTGATGTAATATAAATTATTGAAATTGGGAATGTAAATTGGTGAAAAAATTTTTGAAAGGCAACTTACTAATATCTATTAAAGTACTCCTCTGCTATGAGACTTCCAATTTTAGCTGTGACATGTAGAGACCTCAGAAGTTGTCATGTCTTTTATTTTTTAAGAAAATAAAGCTAAACAAACACTTAATGCTTTTTCTTGGACTCAGCAGAGAACTGAGGTCACAGGACAAATTGGCCCCCCAAAGCTGGAATCCAGGGAATCACAGCTGAGACCTGCTTGCCAGGAACAGATGTCTCTGGAGCCATAAACTGGTGGGAACGCAAATGACAATTTTGACAAAAGCTGGAGGCTAACTGTGGTCTAAGTCTCAGACAGAAACTTTCGGGAGCTACAGCCTTAAAGCTGAAAGATGCAGAGTCTCTCTAAGGCAAGTATTTAGGGGGCCAAGATACTAAGAGGGGTCAAATACAAGTATAGAAGAAGTTCAAAGCCACTGGCACCTACTGCTAATTCAAACATTAAACATAGCCCGACTCTTAGCAAATTAACATAAAACCTCACACTAGAGGCCAATTTACCTTAGTTTTTATCACTCAATATATCATATCTGGCTTCCAACAAAAAAAAAATTACAAGGCAAGCCAAATGAAAGAAAAACACAATCTGTAGACAAAGAAGACACCAGAACTAGACTCAGATGAGACACCGATGTTAGAATGATCTGACAGCCCGGCTGGTGCGGGTCAGCAGTTGGAGCATTGACTTATGAATCAGGAGGTCATGGTTCATCTCAGTCAGGGCACATGCCCAGGTTGTGGGCTCAATCCCCAATGTGTGGTGTGCAGGAGGCAGCCGATTAATGATTCTTTCTCATCATTGATGTTTCTCTCTCTCTTCCTCTCCCTTCCTCTCTGAAATCAATAAAAATATTTTTTTTAAAAAAGAGAATGATCTGACAGAGAATTTAAAATAACTATGATCTGATTTTTAAATTCTATGATCAATGTGTAGGAGGAAAGTATGGAATATGGAAAAAGTAAATAACATGTAAGGAGAGATGTAAACTCTAAGAAAAAATAAAAATTAAATACTGAAAATAACCTGTAACAGACATGAAGACTGCCTCTGAGAGGCTTATGAATAGGCTGGAAATGGCTAAAAAAAGAATCAATGAGCTTAACATTAAGACAATAGAAACATATTAGTGATCTGTCTTAAGTGTTGATCACTGTGAAGTTTCTGTGAAAGTATACTTGATAGAAGTCAGAGGACTGCTTAAAACTAGTTGAGAGTCTGAGCTTTTTTCAAGATCCCATTTACTGTGTCACCTTGACAAGTTGTTTGACCTCTTTGACTCACTTTTTTCTACTTGTAAAATACAAATAGTGATACCCGTCTCTGATGCAGTTGCTTAATGCAAATGTAAGATATCAGAGATAATAATCTATGCTTTAGAGCAAGACTGTCCAATAGAACTTTCTTAAATGAAAGAAATGTTCTATAATTTTGCTATTCAATATAATGGCCACTGTTGGGCTACTGAGCATTTGAAATATGGCTAGTACAAATGAGGAGCTGAATTTTTAATTTTATGAACTTTAATCTAAATTTAAACAGCCACATTTAGCTAGTGACTACCATATTGAACAGCACAGATCTATAGCCAGACAAAAAAATTCCAATTCATGTTTTTGGGTCCTGTTTCACATGCAATAGAGAATGTCAAAAAAAATCTATCAACCACAGCTTATATTACCTTCTATTTACATGATGAAACATAAAAATATCTGGCTTTAAATTCCTGACTTCATGTTCTGGAATGTGGTCTTAAATATTCCCTCTAGAAAATTTTCATATGTTCCTACTATTTGTTCTGTGCCTATGATTTTCAAGTATTTTTCTTACAGCTCTAAGGTCACAATCAATACCTTGGCCACAATACCTCCTTCCCTTCCCCTGCAGTTTTAAGCCACTATATGGAATAAAAATTTTGGAGCAGGTCCCTAAGAGAGGTGCTGAGGTGCATTTTTCTGAAAAGGTTCCATTTACCTTCTAGAATGGCTCAGGAATGATTTCAACAAAAGGTAAAGAAATACAGTTGTAGTTCTCTGAATCAATCAAGTGGCCTCCCTGTTTCCAGAAAGGTTAATTTGACTTTTAGTCATGTTAACTGGTGCCCTTTATTTTATTGGAATGTTCTTTTGACAAATACATTTTTCACCTGTGCCTTTCATTTTTATTCATTTGTGTGGGAGTATTCTTATTTCATATCATGTTAGTGGAATAATTTCCATATGATTTAAAATGCTTGGCTAACAAAAGGAAAGGTAATAGCTAGCAAAAACTAATTGTTCATCCATACTCTTATATTCTTTTTTTTCTTGTACCTTAAAAGTAGAAAGTGGAATTTTCTTCTCATATGTAGTCATCTTGAGATATGAAAACCTGAATATATTGTACATGTTGGTAGATGAAGGAGCCTTGGAATTCCCTTCCCTGTGGGCACACTGGTAGAATTTTAGTTATTATCTGTGCATGATGTCCTAGATACCTGGTGTTAAGCAGCTAAATGATTTCAAATAACCCAGTCAATTTTCAACCTTTCATCCCGATAATATGGAAAAACTTATCTGGATTTGATAGCAACTTGAATTTCAAAGCTTTGTATTGTTGGTAAATTATTCCATTTATTTTGATTCTTTCATACTGGGAAAGAAAATGAAAGGTACCGATCTTAACCTCTCCACATATTATTGCTGATTATTTG
>NW_006300032.1:4959875-4994801 GCF_000327345.1 Myotis davidii | reverse complement strand
TTTCCCTTTCCAATATTCTTGGGTGCTGTAATGAAATCAATTTAAAAAGCTTTCAAATAGATTTTTATTTACTAAATATTTTTGGTAACTGCTTTCTATATTAGTTTATACATTGCCTCATAAATAATTATACTGCTTTATTATATTTCTATATAATATAATGTTATGGGGCTTAAGGACACAGTATTTAGAACATACACTTTATAGCTTATTTAGGTATTATATTGTTGAATTTTTCTTGCAAGTATTTTTATTGACATTTTTTTTTAGGATGCCTTTCTTTTTTGGAATATTCAACTATAGCACAGTCTCTTTTTATTCCCTTTATGAAAATGTTAGTTAGACAGGCTTTAACACATCCTTTAAGAGTCATTGGAATTGTGGCATTTTGGTTATATCGCCTTTTGTCACATAATTATTCCAGAATTGCTATTGACTTTTGACACTCTGATCAGCAATATTGGAAGGTAATGTGATTGGTAGACATAATGATGCTTCTGTCACTAATTGCCATGAAGGTGGTCTACAGCAAATGCATCATCCTGAAGACAGAAACTCTTGAATCAAGGACCAAGGAAAGCAATGATTAGAATATTTCTTAGATGTTTTATTATGTAGTTAAAGTGTGAATTGGCTATATTAGGGAATATTCCCTTCCTCCTGTTTCACCACCTCCCACTCACCCCCACCTTTATATATGTGCTAGAGGCCCGGTGCATGAAATTCATGCACAGGGGGTGTCCCTCAGCCCAGCCTGCATCCTCTCCAATCTGGGACCCTTCGAGGGATATCCAACTGCTTGCTGGGATCGGGCCTAAACAGTTGGACATCCCTCTCACAATCCAGGACTGCTGGCTCTCAACCACTCGCCTGCCTCCCTGCCTGATTATCCCTAACCGCTTCTGCCTGCCAGCCTGGTCACCCCCTAACCACTCCCCTGCTGGCCCGATTGCCCCTAACTGCTCTCCCCTGCCAGCCTGGTCAACCCTAACTGCTGGCCCAGTCACTCCTAACTGCCCTGCCCAGCCAGCCTGGTCGCCCTTAACTGCCCTCTCCTACAGGCCTGGTCCCCCCAACTGCCTTCCCCTGATGGCCTGGTTGTCCCTAATGCCCTCCCCTGCTGGCCCAGTTGCCCCTAACTGCTCTCCCCTGCCAGCCTGGTCACCCCTAACTGCTGGCCCAGTCACTCCTAACTGCCCTGCCCTGCCAGCCTGGTCTCCCTTAACTGTTCTCCCCTGCAGGCCTGGTTGCCCCCAACTGCCCTCTCCTGCAGGTCTGGTTGCCCTCAATTGCCCTCTTCTGCAGGCTTGGTCCCCCCCGCAACTGCCCTACCCTGCAGGCCTAATCACCCACAACTGCCCTCCCCTGCAGGCCATCTTGTGGTGACCATCTTGTGTCCACATGGGGTGGCCATCTTGTGTGTTGGAGTGATGGTCAATTTGCATATTACCTCTTTATTATATAGGATAATCTTTTCATGATATCTTTTCTATATAAAGAAAGAAAATATAGCCCTATGTCTTGAATAAAGAGACAACTGGTATTTATGTAACACTAGAGGCCCAATGCACAAAATTTTTGCATGGGTAGGGTCCTTAGGCCTGGCTGGCAATCAGGGCCAATCTGTGGGGTAACCAGCAGGGCAATCAGGGGCCCCCACTGGCACCCACCTTGGCTGGCCTGGGGCCTGTGGGCTGGGGGCAGCTCCTGCATTGAGCATCTGCCTCCTGGTGGTCAATGCACATCATAGCTACCGGTCCTTCCACTGGTCATTCCACCAGTTGTTCTGCTGTTCAGTTGATTTGCATATTAGGCTTTTATTATATTGGATTGTGGCCATGATACAGATAAGGGCTGAAGCTGATCAGCTGTGAGTCATAAATGGTCCAATAGAGCATTGTTGTCCAACTTTCTAGAGTTTGCCAGGATTTATTACTGTGAACCTAGCACTGCACTTTTAAGTGATGCAATAATTTCCAGAATGCTTCTTTAGAAGGGAACAGCTACATATAATGGATCTCCATTCTTGAACTAAAGCTCATTATTAGACCAAACTCTTATACTCTCCTAATAAAACAAAAACCCATTTGGCCTTTTGGGCATAACTGGGCAGGAAATGACATGCACATGCTATTGGTAGAATCCTATTCTTTGCCTTCCAAGACCTCACACAGAAAATAATTATAACTGATCACTGATTGAGCCCTATGTCCTGTGTTTTCTTTACTGCATTCATTTTATTCAGCATAGTACTTGGTGAAAAATTGTCAGAAACATTTAAAGTATTATGTGTTCTTTTATTCAAATCTCTGCATGTTTTGTGATTATGATAATGCTGCTTGTCTTTACCGAGATGCATTGCTAATAACTCAATGTAGTATCTATTGAATTCCAAGCATAAGCAGTAATTTCTGACCCTAAATAAGGACTCCTTTTCAATCAAGTGTACCAGCTGCCTTGGGCTCTCCTTGTCCCTGTGCCCTTTACCAAGGACTCTTAAATTACTCTAGCCTGAAAAAAATTCAGCCATGGAAACCTTTTAAGTAACTGTTTGGAGGCATCCTTGGGGATGTATGTTATTATGAAGAGAAGAAAGAGCATTGGTTTGTTCAGGTCAATTGATGCCATGGAATGGAAAAGCGACTGTCATTTCATTTTGAAGGAATGGTTCACACTGAGCATAGACGTGGGTGACAGAGGTGAAGAATGAGGTGCCTTTAAGACATTATGGAGGCAAAAATTAACACTTCCCTAAGTATTCTTGCAATAGGTGCATTTTGTATTTTCTTGAGCAAGTGAACTTTTGCTCATCAAAACTCAGTCCAGAGGCCTGGATTTATGGGAACAAGCCCAGTGTACTTTATGCAGTTGGCCAAACCTTGTAGGTGACATATATGTTACTGTGGAGAGAAGAGCAGTTTAATCTATCAGCATTACTGCCCGGTAGATCGAGTAGCCTTTGTAGATAGAATATCTTAGGGCTTTCAGACAAGATGAAACCACTTTTCTCCCCGTATGTGATAGCTACGCTGAGGTATTCCCTGGATTCTACAAATTTTAAGACTACTCTCAAGGATAGTGGCTAAAACTTTTATACAAAATAATGATATTGTATTTGCAGCTAAACTGGTTTTGGCTTAGTTGGAAGTTGGTTGGGCAATGAAATTAGTGTATTTTCCCTTTACAGATTCCTTCTTTACAAAAACAACTGATAGTAAAGAGGTGTGTCTTGTTTGAGTTCAGCCTCACATCAACAAAAGAGCATAGAAAAATAAGGAATAAGGGGCACTAGTAATAAAAAGATATGTGCTCTTTGCAGTATCAAAACATGTTTACTCTAGCTCTCTTTTCTTTAATCCAATAAAAGTAATGGCAAAGTGTTTGGTATTTGAGGCATAGTAGTGGGAGTACTGTCACGATGTAACTCAAGATGGTGGGAAAAGCAGCTTGAATAAAATGAGATCCAACTTGAATCTTTGCCCATGCCTGGAACTAAAACCAATCAATCCACTGTTAAGTGTCAAAAATGTTGAGTCATTAGCTTTCTTTTTCGTTCATCTGTTTCAGAATATCTATATGTGTCTGCTTTTTCCATACTCGTAAAAAATAGACTCATTGTGGCATTCAGGATGCAACTCAGCTTACTCTACCCTCCTGAAGTTTAAAGGGATGAATAATAAATAAAAATTCTTATCAAAACATATTTATAAATTTAGATACTTTTATTGATTCCTGATGCACTTCTCAGAACCTATCTATTGGTTTTTCACATAGATTCTGAAAAACAGTTAACTGCTTTGGTAGGTTTTATTTCAGAGAATATTGGTAAATGGGGGTGTAAACCATTAAAACTAGCCCCAAAGCCACTGAGAAATCACCAATGTTCAGCACTGCAAAGTGAAGTCGAGGTTTTCAGCTCATCCCATTTTGTCTCTCTCCTCACTTCTCTTACATAAGAACATTGTTTTTTGAATTTTTTAGTTCCCTTTGGACCACTTTGGAGAGATAAACTACTTCAGAGATAGTCTATCCCAGTCTCAGATAATCACAGCTATAAAAACTCTTACCAGAATTGGTAGAGAGAACTGAACCATGTGAGAGAGGACCGCAAGGGGAAAATGACTCATGTCAAAAACAGAATTATAGTTATTGACATATTCTACTCAGAACATACTAAGTAACCTGTCCATTAATCAACTTGATGAATGCCTTCTAAGAATATACTGGCCATTAGAAGAATGAATAATCTTCAAAAAAGGGGAAGGTATAGAGTATTTAGAGGATCAGAGGCACTCCTTGCATTTTATAAAAATAGGATCATATATGACCAATTTTATATTAGCACAATTAGGATACATTGAAAATCCAACACACACACACACACACACACACACACACACACACACACAATTTTTTTCCGTCTTTCTTGGTCAAAGAGCTAAGATAATTGTTTGTGAAACCTTCCTTTCCCCACTACCCCAGGCAGAATTTGTAGTTTCCTCCTCTGTGCTTTCTGTGTTCTTCAGGCATATGTCTAATATGAAACATATATTTTATGTTATAGTTATTGTGTATATTTCTGCCCACCTTTACCTCTAACTAGGAGCATATCCTATTCAGATTTATTCCTCAATGCTTAGCACAATGCTTAGTATATAGTAAGTGCTCAAAGAGTGCTTATTGAGTGCACAAGTGAACCAATGAATCAATGAAACTCCTTTGAGTCTAAGAAGCCATACATGGGTTCTTGTGAAAAAATTCCAACTACCCAGCCTGATATCTGCAATTGAGGATACTACCCTGTGCCTCCAGCATATGTCATCAAACAGAGCCCCAGTTGATATCGCCTAGGTTGAAAGAGACTTAATTTAGAACAGGGGTGAATGGATTGGTTTTCCCTGGGTACCCGAAGAGTCAATGGCTTTAAGATGATACAAATATCAACAATTAATCTTTGCAATTTGCTCAGCACAGAAGAATCTTTTACCTCCAAACCTGAGAGCTAATATTATTAATTGCTTTCTATACCTGAGAGAATTGAGATTCAGACAAGTGAAATAGTTTCCCAGATCACACAGAGAGAACGAAGACATTATTAGAACTCAGACATCTGGTTTCAAATACCATCATCTTTCTCCTACAATGTCCACCTAATCTCAGAGTTGTCTGAGTGAACAGAAAAGCCAGATATATTTTAAACTCCCAAGTCAAGACTGTCCCAAAATTTGCCCAAGTTGTTCTCATAACAGGCAGACTCAGACCATGTCCAGGCAAATATTTTTTATAAGAATGAGACTTTAATGAGTGTTAAGTGGAGTTTATAGTTTATTTTAAATGAGCTAACATTGGTTTATAACATTATATAAAATCCAGATATACAACATTATACACTGAGTGGCCAGATTATTATGACCACCTGATGTGTATATATATATACAGTATATATATAATGTATAACTGTATATGACAACTGTATATACTATAGGATGCTCACTGCCAAAGTTGTTTCCATCTATCACCATACAATTGACCTCTTTTACTCATTTTGCCCTCTCTCCACCCTCCTTTTCCTCTGGTAACTACCAATCTATTATCTGCCTCTATAAGTTTGTTTTTTAAAAATATATATTCCACATATAACTTAAATCCTATATATTTATGTTTTGCCATCTGACATATTTCACTTAGCATAATGCCCTTAAGATTTATCCATGCTGTCACAAATGGAAGATTTTATCATTTTTATGGATGAGTAGTATTCCATATCTATCAATATCTGTATCTATCTATATAACTATCTATCATCCATCTATCTATTTATCTATGCTCTTTGTAAGAAGGTATTTTAGAATCAACACAACTTGTGTGCATGTATAAGTCTGCATCTTTCTGGAAACAAAATGATCTACCTATTTTGACTTTATTAGAAAGAATACTGGAAAGTATATTTGTTATAAAATCTTGTAGCATCCATATCTAGAATTTTACTAGGTTTAATTCTTTTTCCTATCCTTCAAGAAAAACATAGGAGAACTTCAAGATGATACTTCAAATCACAAAAGTGGATAAGGCAAGATTGGTTTCTACAGTTTTTTTTAAGTAGGTGTTATTTCCCTAATTCCTTCTTACTAGAGAAACTCTTAAAATTTATTAAAATTGAAAGAAAATTCTACCTTCTCTAACAAACAAGAATTTGAAATATGTTATCCTAGAATAATAGGTAAAGAAGACATAAATAGACTGCAAAGAAAACAGTGAACTCATGAATAAATAGCAAATTTTGAAGAAAGTTAAGGATGATGCCTTCATTCATTGAGATCGTGAAAAGAGATTATAATATGGTCCCTGCTACCCCTGTTAAAAGTGAGCTCGATTGGTTATTGACCCGAGGTGACATTCTTAAAGCACCTCTTTCTAGTCTAATGATCAGAGTTTCTCACTGTGCTTTGCCTAGTCTTCTTCTAATGGAAGAAAAAGAGAAACACCAGTTTAATCATCATTCTCATCGTCACAAGCTCTCTATGGCTTCTCAAATAATGGAGGCTAAAGCCAACAAAACCAATAAAAACAAAATTACTACAGCCAAAAAAATTTCTTGGAAAGAGAAAGCTATGTATTTTTCTCCCTGTTTCCTATATCACCTGACCTTTGCCCTTTTAATAAGTTTGATTTTTCTCTAGAAATCAATGACACAGCAGAAAGCAGAGAACAAATGGGTCAGTTCCTGACATTGGGGTTTCAAAAATTAGACAGCTTATCTAGGAGAACATTTAATGCATAAGAAGAAAGTTTTCCAGATTTTCAAGATTCTGGGCAAGGCCCCTGGTTGAGGGAAGGAAGAGACAGAGCTGTAAAGACATCGCGCATCCCTGAGAAAGATGAGTCTTGTGCCTTGTCCCCTTCCAAAGGCCAAACCCTGAGAGGAATGACAGCAAGACTTAGACAAGTTTGTGGTTTTCAAGGATAGAGAGACTGGGAGGAGCAAGACCAGTGCATAGGAAGAGAAGGCCCCAGACCAGTGATGGCGAACCTATGGCACACGTGTCAGAGGTGACACGCGAACTCATTTTTTTGGTTGATTTTTCTTTCTTAAATGGCATTTAAATATATAAAGTAAATATCAAAAATATAAGTTTTTTTTATACTATGGTTGCAAATATCAAAAAAATTTCTAGATGTGACACGGCACCAGAGTTAAGTTAGGGTTTTTCAAAATGCTGACACGCCGAGCTCAAAAGGTTCACCATCACTGCCCTAGACCTTCTGGGATCATAGGTCCAGTTTGGGTGGAAAACAGAGTTTGAGAAGAGCATGATGCAGGTCAGGCCTCAGGTAGCCTCATAGTTCCTCCTTATCTCAAAGTGACTCGTGACTGACGCTGTCTCCTTTGCATGTGAAAACAGCACTGAGTGGGCTGACAGTGAAGAGGCTCAGGGAGCTTTCCACGGCTCAGCGTGGCCCAGCAGGGGCAGAATGACCCCTGTGCCCCCTAGAGGGCCTTGGTCATCTTAAAAGAGGGCTGGCCCCAGCTGGTTTGGCTCAGTGGATAGAGTCTCCACCTGTGGACCAAAGGGCTCTGGGTTCGATTCCAGTCAAAAGCTCCTCCCTGGGCCGGGCCCTGGTCAGTGCTCGTGCAGGATGCAGCCAATCGACGTGCTTCTCCCTGTCTTTCCCTCTCTCTAAAAATCAATGGAAAGATATCCTTGCGCGAGGATTAAAAAAAAAAAAGAGGGCTGAAAACCATCTGGCATTGTATGGGGGAGCATGGGACACCCCAGCATGGATCTGCATGGAACAATGATGAAAGGCCAAAAAGACCGAGGGATTTTCAGCAATGTCTTCAAGGACCAGATGCAACTATGCTCTCAAAGCCTTGGCCTGGGGAAGGTCCTCCAGGAACATAAGCAAACCCAGGAGAACTGGGGCTAAAAATGGACATTCCCTCAAGTAGAGATAAATGAAGTTGTTATATCTGCACACATGACTTTGAAGACTTTTAACACACTGTATGCCATAAATCACATTTCAAAGACTCGGATCCTCCTCAGTTGTACTGGTTTACTTTAATCAAAAGTTTGGGGGATGTGTCAACAGCTTACAAAATCTTCAGGTATTCCTGAGTCCAAATCTCTCCTGAATCTATGCAACTCAGTATTCTAATTTGGAAAACTTTGAAAGTTTAATGATAATTAATGGTAGTATTTTTGTACTTTCTAAAACTTCTGAAATGGCTTCTCATGCTTTATTTTATTTTGTTTACTTTATTCATCTTCTAAAATGAGAGCTGAATATGTATTTATTTTTTTCACTAAAGCCCATCTATTATCCCAGAAGTCAAGAATGAGAATTACACATATTACAGGCTTTTTGTCTTACAGCAATAGAGATTTATTCTGTACATGGGGAACAAGCTTTGGCTTGCAACAAATCAAAAGAACACTTTGTAACAGACTTGCATTGTATTCAGAAATACAGCTCTCTAATAAAGACACCAATAGACACTATTCAGCCTCCAGTTCAAATATTTTCTAAATGATTGGTCTCTCTGTGAGAACATTTTCCTCTGGTATAAAAAATGGGCATGAATAGGATGAGTGTTTGAACAGTACAAAAGTACCAGGTTTCTTCCTGTTATCCAAACAGCAATAAACACCAGTAGTACAGCGCCCTGTACAGTAGCCTTTGTCAGACAACTGGGCTTACGCATGAGGAGCAGAGGCGTCCAGTTCTCTGATAACATGAATGTCTAGTTCCAGCTGGGGAGACACCAACAGCCAAAGTTAACAGTTGCAAAAGAGCCATTGAAGAAGAGTGGAAAGGCTTCCTTTCCCTCCAAAGTCATTGCAGAATGCAGCGGAGCTACATCTGCGTGTCTGGGAATGAATCATGCTATTGTAGCAAGGAACTGAGCTCATGTTCTGTTACCTTCCCGCCCCCACCACCTGTTCCCAAGGATGTTGTCCTGTTGATTTATCTTATCAGGGCCACCTGTATCTGTATATGTCAGTGTCAATGAAGAAAACAAGGAATGAGGTTTAAAAACATTGATTTTCTTTAAAGTAATTTTAAAGAAGTTAAGGGCAGAAATAATGACTTACATGATCTTTAAAATGCATTAAGCATTTAGATCTGTCTTTTAAAAAAGCATTTAGCATTGAGATCTTTTTAAAAATTTCAAAGGTAACTGTCATTCTTTCCTTCATTTTTCAAGTGGGGACCATAACCAGAGGTTAAATAAAAGTTTTGTGTCTGAGATGCCAGCTCAAGCGTGTCTGGCTCCAGATTCTCTCCTGAGAGTTATGAAGATGTAACTAAGACAGTGACTCTCACACTTTTTTGACTGCAATTATCAAGAAATTTATCTTTTACTAATACCTAGAGCACAACTCAGTGTGTATGTGTAACAAGAGTTTCATGAAACAATAACAAAATGATACGCCACTTTCCTGCAGGTCCAGAACACACATATTTCCTATTTTACTCTTTTAAAGAAACACAAACTGTAATGATCCACTAAGATTTCATTTTATGACTCTCAACCAGGTCTTGAACCACATTTGAAAAAGACACTTTAACTAAAACATCTCCAGTAAATGTTTCCCTGGCTTTTTGGTTGAACACCCTATTAAAGGAATCTGAATTCTTCTGTAACTATTTTATTCATGAACATTTCTATGCATGGAAGCAGGTCCATGTCTCTGCTGTTTCTGTGATAGCCGGCCAGGGACTGGGAATGACTGTCAAATCCCTTATGAGCAGAAGGTAATGTCCGAATTGGATATTACCACTTTCTTTGATCTTTGTATGATACAGTTTCCATTCTGTCCACTCATCTAAGAATACACACCATTTTAAAGTATTCCCAGCTGTGTGAGGCTGGTTGGGACTCCAGTCCTTTGTCTTAAATGCCAAACCTAGGTTTTGCTGCCCAGAGCTATATTTTTATTTACAGTTTAAAAAATCATATTAATCTTTTTTGGTGGCTACAGTCACACTGTGGTGCTTAATGAAGTTGTCTAGTACAACCAGAAAGTCCATTTACTTATGACAGTGAAACTCGCTCTAGCCTAATGCCAATCTGATATAAGTATTTTCAATCACAAATTAAATATTTACAGGTTTGTAATACAGAAACTGTGCTACATGTAAGTCACGAAATGCAAAGGACAGTTCACTTTAACAGTTACCTTAATTTTGAGATTAAATAATGCATATTACTGCAGGATGATAAGTTTAAAATGATGCCTAATGTTCACACTATTTCTTTGTAGGTTAACACACATTACTTCTTTTGATATGCTTATGTGACCTAAATTTGATTTGCTATCTTTTCTTCATTCAATAAGGTTTTATTACCAAAGCAATTTTTTTTTTACTGTAGTCAGTTTTTATTTTGATATTCCAACATTGATTAAAAATTTCATCTTAGGGACTGTGCTTTTAAATATATATATGTATTTCCCAAATTTTACTGAAATTTCTTCCCAGCAGATTTTCCCTTTTCTAAATACTCTTTTTTCTTCTGTTTTCAGTATAATCTATACTAATAAAAGGGTAATATGCTAATTAGACCAGGGGACCTTTCAGGAGACCTTCCAGACATCCTTCCCAACAAAGCCATGGTGGTGGGGCAGAGGTGGTTAGGGGCGATCAGGCCAGCAGGGGGGGGGCAGTTGGGGTGATCAGGCTGGCAAGGGGGGGGCAGTTGGAAGGGATCAGGCCTGCAGGGGGTGATCAGGCCAGCAGACAGATGAGCGGTTAGGAGCCAGTGGTCCCAGATTGCAAGAAGGATGTCCATCTGCCAGTTTAGGCCTAAACTGGCAGTTGGACATCCCCCAAGGGGTCCCAGATTGGAGAGGGTGCAAGCCAGGGTCAGGGACAGCTCCCCGCCTGCATAAATTTCATGCACTGGGCCACTAGTAATGTTCATAATAAGGAATGAAGCACATACTCCAAAGATATAGGTCAGGAGTTTTGTGAAATCCTTTTATTTAAACCATAGGATCTCAAGATAGAATGTCCTAATGTGGTACCAAAGAGTGCTGATGTGTGGACATTCCAGCAAGGCAAAGCTTGGGGTACAAAAAAAGGGAAGAATTGATCAAAATAGAATGTGCTGCTTCAAAGATGGGGCAGATATGTGACGTGGATTTTAAAGAAGGGGATAAGGAATTGGTAGCTGGACTAGATTGGCATTTTTCAAACTCTACTCTCTGAGCAGGGAGCAGGTGCTGGTGAGGGAAAGCAATCTAGTGGAGCTCTAGGTTCTCTGGTCCCATGCTCAATAAATGTCCTCTTTCTTCACCCAAAGCAGCTCCCCTGTGTCTTTAAAAAGATACACACATACATTGTACCCTTTAAACTGTGTTTGCCTGTGGTTAAAAGAATTTCCTAAATCAGTGGACCAAATGTTTGTGGGTGTTTTTTTTTAAATAGTTTATTGATGTTTAGAGAGAGACAAAGGGAGAAGGAGAGAGAAAGAGAAACATTGATGTGAGAGCAAAACATTGATGGCTATCTCCTTCATTCACCTTACCCAGGATCAAGCCTACAACGCCAGGTATGTGCCCTGACCAGAAATCAACCTGCAACTTTTCCCTCATGGGATGACACCCAACCAACTGAACCACACTTGTCAGGGCCAAAATGTTCGTGTGTTTTTTTAACTGCTGTTCTAGTCTCATATTTATCCACCAGAATCAAAATGGCTTCTATTTGGACACTATTTTGTAAAGTGTATTTACCTATAAGGGCAGAAGAAGAGTGTCTGCACAAATGACTGGTATTTTTACTTATCAATGTCCAAAATATTCTGGAAGATTAGAAAAAAGTGAGATTAGGAAAACTAATTCCAAAAGAGATGGAGGAGCTTGAGTTTAGAAATAGCCATTTTAAGGATAAGTAGTTTGGCAAGCTGATACCAGTATAAATGCACATCCCAGCTGACCCTGTGCTTCCCTGCCTCCCCATTCTCCCAGAAGGCTCTTTAGTTTCACCTATACCCAGAGGTATTAGTATTAAATGAGCCCTTTAGACCTGGGAAGTGAATTTCAGCTTCTTATTTGCAGCTACATTCTCCTTACTGTTAAGTTGACCTTGACCTAGTTCTCTGCTCACTACTGGGCTCCTTTGAAACAGAGTTCTCTTGCTATAGACACCTATATATTGGCCTTTCTGAGTTGTTCTCTTAAATTCCAGGCAAGCCCTCCACCTCCCTGAGACCCAGCTCAACTGCTGTTTTTATTTTGTTTTAATAAGAAAATAGATGATATGGAACTTTCTAAATTCCTTATGCTCATCCTATAGGTCCAATACCTACTCTATTATTTAAAGGTATCTATATATATAAAAGGCTAAGTGACTGTCTGACCGTCCAACTGGTAGCTATGACACACAATGACCATCAGGTAGGAGGGAGCCTGATTCCAGGGTGTGTCACCCGAGAACTGCCCTCTCACAATCTGGGACCCCTCAGGGGATGTCAGAGAGCCAGTTTCGGCCTGATCCCAGCAGGCCAGGCCGAGGGACCCCACCTGATGGAGGGACCCTGCTCATTCCACAGATGCCCTTTGAGCCACTGCACCCGGGAGGTTGGCTCCAGGGCATGTCTGGCCCATCTTTCCCAGCCCCGCCCTGCCAGCCATCTTCTAATTAATTTCCTTTCAATGTGCATGAATACGTGCACTGGGGTACTAGTACAAATATAAACCTAGATATATGCAACTATATTGAGTCATAATTTAAATAATATCTGTAGAAATTGGTTCTTTTATATAAAACTTAGGTGATAGTGTCCATTACATGGACCTACAAAATTAACTCATTTATACTATCTATGTAAAGGTGTTTTTCTTCTATTGTGGTTGTCCAAAGCCAGATTGCAGTGTACTTGGGGCCCAAGAATCAGTTATCTAAAACTTTTTATTTGTTAATCCCACCTCTCCAACCCAAGCCAGGGCCCATGAATCCCTAAAAATGTTCTCAGAGAGTCACAGAAACCCATGGTGTGTGTCTAAGTGATCCCCTGGGTGAACACACAGTTCCTTCCTATGAGATGTGACTTGGAGCATGAATGGTGTGTTAGTATGACTCTGTTCCAAACTGCCTTAGTGATGCTGTGACACCTGCCTGCCTCAACCAGGAAAATCTGGCCTGGCTGTGTCTGTAGTGGCTGTGCCCTGAGAGCTGCTCCCCTCTCCCCCATCCATCCATCCCCCACTCCTGGGCAGATAAAGGCTCTCTTTCTGCCAGTTCTCTGATGAGCTAAAGAGTTCTGATAAAGGCAGGCAGAAGGAGGTTTAGTTGTTTTGATTTTTGTTTGTTCTGTTTTATCTATCAAGAATGGTCAAAAGAATGTCTCTACCACGATTTTGGTTCTGTTACAGGTCATCTTTCTATTTTTCCACCTAGTTTGGTCTGTGTTCTGCTTTTATTGCTTCCTCACCCCATGTCCTGTTTACATAGATACCAGATGAAAATAAAAGTCTATCACGTCACGCCTTACATGCCAAGAGAGCCCATGCCAGGCGGAGCGAAGCAATACGCGTATACTGGCTCTTTTATACTTCACCACAGATTGTCAATGATGAGAGAGAATCATTGATTGGCTGTCTCCTGCATGCCCCACACTGGGGATCAAACCCACAACCCGGGCATGTGCCTTGACCAGGAGCTGAGCTGTGAACTCATGGTTCATAGGTCGAAGCTCAACCACACCGGCTGGGCCTCCCTCTCTTTAATGGGAAGATTAAGTCTCAGAAAGCTGAAGCTACTTTTCAAGGAAAAACAACTTACATGTGATTTCTACATCTGAAACTTCAAAGCCCATGACATTTCACTCTGTATCCCTCCAATTAAGAGCAAGTAATCTTCCTTTAGAGTGTTTTAAACTTTAAACTACCAGTATTTCTAAGTGCATTTATTTTTTGGCATTCTAGGTCATATGAAAATCAAAATTTTATAAAAGTGCCCCACCAAAATAAAATTGTGGAAAAGTAAAAACAATTTATCATCTTCACAACTATTCACTTCACAGTGAAATCCACTCCTGAGTAGTTATGATATGGTTGTGTGGGCTGTGCAAAGCCCACGCTGCTCTCAATCCTCATACCACCTTCTCTCCCACATAAAGCAACTCAGACTGCAAGTGGGAATGACATCCTTAGAATGACAACTCTAAACTTGTGGTAATTCATTTATATTTTTTAAAAATGTACAAATTACCTGGGCACCCATCTCAAAGTTAATGGCACTATGAGAGTGTACCATGACATTGTGATTGGCAGGTTGGGAAATGCTCAGTCAGATGATTATTCAAGGTTCCATTTGACTACATGTATTTAGTACTTGGTATGTACCAGACATTGCTCTGTGCTCAACACAAGGTCAATCCTGCCTTTAGACCCAGATGTCCAGGGTTCCTCCCTTGGGTCCTATGCTTTAGAAACACCCTTCTCCAGCCTCTTCCCTCCCCACGAGGTAAAGGAGACATATTTGCCCAAGTTCCACATCCAACCCAGACCTTGTTCCGATTACTTGGGACCTGGAATTAACCTGCCTAAGTGATCTGAGCCTCTCCCAGGGTTGGTGCAGCCTTTCTCAGGTTTATCTTCAAGGTTATGGATAGCATCTCTGGGATACTGGTTCTTAGGTCCAAGGAACAGCCAAGAGATGACTGTTTGCAGAGCAAGGAGAAGAATAATGGATTTTGGACAGAGCTGGAATATGTTTTCATACAAAAAAAGAAATTAGGGGTGAGAAGAGAAAGGGAGTGGATCAGGCTGAGAGAGTGCCTCTATTCCCATAGTTGCCTTGACCTTGGACTGCCAGGAATTCATGGATGATAAAGACTTCTGCTCTTAAAGAGTTTCAGTTGTCCAGAAAGATGGACACGTAAATAGACAACATTAGTCCAACACAATGAATGTGATGCTTAGGATTTTTGAGATACCAGAGGAGGTCACTTAGGTCAGCCTGGGATGAGGATGTAGGGATTAACTGAAAAGAATGACTCTTGAAGGGTGAATGGGGTAAATAGGAAAGAAGGAATTGAGGTGAGAAGGACAGTGAGTTTGCAGAGGTTGTGATGAAAATCACTACCCACAAAGGCAATGAGGTATAAAGCAGGAAACTTTCCTACCCTGCAAGGCCCTTTATTTATGCCCTCATGTCTCACAAAAAATTCTGTGTACATGTCTGGAAAGAAGCATGTGTGTGTTTAACTGACACAGTTGTGGTGTGAGAGAGAAACCTACAAATATCTTAATGTTCTTGGAACAAAAGTCCTAGGTGTAGAGAGCTAACATGAATTGGGGTAGAGGTGTCAGCACATCTTTGTCAAATGTTGTTTCTGACACTGTGGAGGTTAACCTTATGTTAGAAGTGACAGCTTTAAACAAAAGACTTCATTTTAGCTAGCAACATAAAGGATTATTGAAAAGCACTGGACTGAAGACACAAAGAACCAGTTAGTAGGCAGTTATTATAATCCAAGAGAGAGAAGGTAAGGGTCTGAGCTATACTAAATCCATATCTTCATATACACATGGATGAATCCCTTGCCTGACACATAGGCCCTTTATCTATGCTCTCATATCTTGCAAAAAATTCTGTGCACATGTCTGGAAATAAGTAGGTGCTTAGTTACCAACTGTGGAATGAATGAATAAATTCAGGATGTATTTAGGAAAGATGGAAATCATAGGTATCAAATGTAGGACTGACAGGGTTAGAAATCAAGGATAATTTCAGAATGTCTTGGTGAGTGTTGAACAGATAGATGGTGCCAATGACTAAGAAGGGATGTCCCCTGAGGATGAGATGATGAAACAAGTTTGGGACAAGCTCAGCTCTAGGTGATTGAAAATTGTCAGCCCAAGAGGTAACTCAGAAGCAAAAAAATGGACACAAATTTTATTTTGTATCAGGTTGCCTAGGACATTAGTTAAAATACAGTTTTTTTTAAGTCTCATCCTCAGACATTCTGATTCATGAAATATGGGATGAGGTCTAGGAATCTGCATTTTGACTATGCATCCCAGGTTATTCTAGTGCAGGTTAATAAGACAATTTGTGGAGGCAATTTGTTTAAATCTAGAGTTTGGGTGATAGTTTAGAAATACAGATTTGTGAACACTGAAATAAAGATGATAACCAACACTAACCATTTGCAATGTAGCAAACCATTCTAAGCACTTTGTATAAACCTCACACCTCTATCAAGTAGGTATTATTATTGCCTGCATTTTACAGATTAAAAAAACTGAACCTCAAGAGGTTTGTGAGTGGCAAAGATGAGATTTGAAGTCAGGCAGGCTAATGTCATGGTGAGAGCCTGTGTTTTTAACCGTTATGCTATTCTAGCCCTCACATTACCATAATACTTGCTGAAAGTAATTAATAGTGGCAAAGGGAGTGAGATTGCCCAGAAAGGTGTTATGTTTATGTTCAAACACATAATCCTGGAAAACACCAAATATGAGTGGCTGATGAAGGTAGAAGATTAAAAGAGACTAAAAAGGATTTGAACCCATACTGGGTTTTTAAGGAATGCTATATTTCTTAACACAGAGAATACAAATGCAGAAATATTTTTTATAAATATTTTGGTAATAATATTGATGATGGAAACTTAGGTATTCTCAGGCATCCTGAAGGATTTCTTTACTAAGTTACCATTTAATGGCATACTGTGACATTTCTTCATAGTATTCTCAACTATATTGGATTTTGGTTTTTTATTTTGTCTGTTTGTTATTGTTTAATCCTCACCCCAGTATATTTTTCCATTGACTTCTTAGAGAGAAGGAAAGAAAGAAAGAAACATCAATGTGAAAGAAACATCAACTGGTTGCCTCCTACACACACACACCGCAAGGCACTGGCTGCAGAGGAACCTGCAACCCAAGTATGTGCCCTTGACCAGAATCGAAGCCAGGACCCTTTAGTCCATAGGCCAACACTCTATTCACTGAACCAAACCAGCTAAGTTGTACATTGGATTTTTTACATTGCCAAAAGGGAAGAAATAGTGAGAGAGAATATAACCTAAGTTAAAATTTTTAAAATGAATATGCTTTACAGGTGAATATAATATAATGGATGACAATGTGAAGAACTGCTTTTGTTACTGTTAAGTTATCCAGTTGTCATGAAAACAAGCATCAGAATAGGGATTTAAATTCTGGTCATTTTTGCACAATTCATCCTCAGTCTCTCAGCCAACCTCAAACATGAACATGAAAATTGTTTTCCTAATATTTGCAAATGCTTGGAATTTACGAATTCTCAGTGTCTACAATCCTTGTCTAGTCATAGGGATACATTTTAACCCCCTGAATTTCCTATTATTTGTTTGTGAGCAGTGTGATAGTGCTGGCAAGATTTTGTTGATTTACATGTTAGAAGACACAAAATAAAGGCCTTTATTTAGCCTATGAGACAATATTCTGTCAATAATTTAGTCAAACATTGAAATAAATTTTGACAATTATGGAATTATCTGCTCCAGTTGCATATCCCTTGGATTTCTAATATGTTTGTTTTGGTTCAAAGACATTTTCTTTCACGTGTAGGTCCGTGAAACCATAGGTGTACTGAAAGTTTGAAGAAACATAGAGCTTCTTCTCCATTATCCTGGCAGGACTCAGTTACAGGAGAGCCTTGACTAATGTGTTTAGGGTAAAAGAATATCCTTCTTAGAAAGGGGTCTACTCCAAAAGGATATCCCTTATTGTAACTTTGCTGGACATTTTAAAACAAAGAACAAGAAAATGCTGATAGTAAGCACCTGTGTCAGAACCTTAAGGGAGCAAAGGCAGCATTTGTCTAAAAGCCTGTTCTAGTGTTTGGTTTTGCCCATCATGACTTATCTCATATTGCGTCTGCCAGATAACAAGCAAGTGATGAATGGGTGTTTTGACACAGAGCATGTTGTGTGAGTGCTGGAAGGACAGGTGAGTGCTTTTAGAGAACATTTGAACATGATCTGTCCTAAATCAGAGGATTTGGGGTAGGAGAGAAAGAGAGTAGAAATGATATTAATACAGTGAGGAGCAAGACCCTCATTCAATCATATAGCTGCATGTAGATCTGCAGCAATTTGCAAATAACACATAATTAAGGATAGTTTTTGTAATGCAAAAATAAACCCTCTAATTATATATAGAACTGATTGCAGATAATGATAGTGATCTACTAGGAATAGATTAAAGGATTTAGACCATTTTTTCCCATCCCATTCAGCACTGAGGTTTTTTGCACTGACCTGTAGAAACAACATTCATGGGAGACACTGAAGAGAGATGGTCTGAATTGTTTCAGGGGCCTGATGTCCATATCCCTCAGGAGCTTCCTTGTCAGGAAACTTAGAATATAATTATTCTCAAATCCTCAACATGCTCACTAGCTAGTCAAAATATGAAAGACAGAAAAAGACCATTAATTTTGATCCGTTTTGTAAGACCCAGGTAAAGGTTTTAGAACTTTGGACACTTATCAGAAAACTTTATTTTTTTCACTCTCACTTCTATCCTTCTCTTCCCCTCCTCTCATCCCTCTTTCTTTCTTATCCTGTTTTTTTTTTCCTTTCTTATTAGTGTATTACTTGATACTACTAGACATTTTTGATTTGGGGCATTTAAAAAGTGTCTAAAAAGTACTTGAAGCTCTCTGAAAAAACAAATTTATCTTGGGACCCCCAAGAAGGTGAGTTGTGTTTGGGTCAACTTGAAATATTCAAGGAGCAAAGTCAAAGGTGTCGCTGGATGTATGAGAAGGTGAAAAAGATAGAAAAAAGAGATTCAGAGTTATCCACATATGGGGTAGAGTAAAAGTAGGTTTACAATTACTTGTATAAAAATAACACAATAATTTAATAATAATACAAAAATAAACTCACAATGTAAACCTGCTTTTGCCCCAATCTGTACAGGTGGCAATTAAAAGAGTAGGTTTATATGACTTAGCCCAGGGAGAGAGTATGGTGAGATACATATATTGTAGACTTGAACTCCAAGGAATTCTGACATTTGTTGTCTGTGCAGAGATCAGCCTGGAAAGGAAAATGGAAAAGTGGTCAAATATGTTAGAGAAGAGTCAAGTATGTGTGATATGGGAATTAAGGGTTAGGGTATGTAGAGAGCAGCTCTAGGGTCAAGCTTTGGATTGACCTGTGGCAGGGACACAAACAAGTCCCAGCTTGGAGGGCAGAGCCCCCTTAGCATAATTAAGCTTAACCTTATAGCCCTCCCTAGTTTCTTCCTAGGTAGCTAATGGGCTGTGGGAGGTGCAGCAAGAGCCGCCAAAACAAGGTGGAACTCACAAGAACATTGTAAACATGTTGACCACTACCCCTGTTTTGATCTGACTATAAAATAAAGCCTCAGCTTGCAAGCTGGGTCTTTCTGTGTCCTCATCCAGGCATGGGAGATCCACAAAGCCCCAGCTGTATTCTCTTGTCTGTCTTCTTTAATCCTTCACCACCCCTCCTCAAGTTCACCCTTGGCCATGCTGGCACGGTACAAGAGTATTTCAAAAGGAATCAGTATCCGAAAGTAAATACCGCTGAAAATACAAGGAAGACTAGAACTAAAAAAATGACCATAGGATTTCTTGACAATGGGATTATTAATGACCTTGATGAGAGGAATTTGGTGGAGGAAAGGGAGTAAAAGTCAGCTCGGAGTGGACAAAGGGATAAATGAAAAATTAAAACATAGAGATGGTAGGTGAAGATACTTCTTTTGAGAAGTTTGACTGTGAAGAAAAGGATGGTAAATGAAGGTAAATGAGGGTAAATGAAGCTGAGGGAGATGGTTTATTCATTTATTTATTCATTTACTGTTTAAATATGGGTATAGGCTTTCTTGTTGTCTTTTTTGTGTTTTTGTTATTTTTTAGGGGAAAAAGACTAGACAAAATTATGAGAAAGAGGCTGAAGAAAAGGGGAAGTTGATTCTCTAATTTTTTTGTCACAGAAAAGAAAGGATAAGAATCAAAGTATGAGCAAGGGATTGGCCTTTCATAGTTGTGCCTCTTCCTCACAGGAAAAACATACAGATTTCCTCTGAGGAAATGCATACAGATCTGATTTGGTGGATTGTGTGGTAGGGACAACTTTAGGGAGTTCTTATCTGGTGTTTTTGTTTTTCTTAAATATCTTACTTTAATAATTCCCACTTAAGGAAAATATAAGAATGTAAGAATTATCTTTGATATCCACAGATAAAGAAACAATATTTTTCATACCAAAAAAAGGAAAAAATATGCAAAAGGTGGGAGACTTATTGCAAAGTCTTTCATATAAAAATTTTGTCAGTAGTATAAAAGTTAAGGTATACAGAATCTTGCCATTAACTAACACTCAACTAATTGTCTTAATTGAAAAGAAGAAAGTTATCTAAAATTGGGACTGTTCTGAAAAGTAAAAATATATGTAGACTCTTGGTTGAAAGTGACACACAATAGCTAAACTGGTTTAGGCAAAAATAAAATGTCATTACTACAATTTTTACAAGTAGGGGATGCCTTCAGCATATCTGTATTCAGGCCTGAACTGACACCATGGAAACCTCGGCTCTGCCTTCAGCTGTATTATTGCAATGTCAGCTAAACTAGGAAATAGCAGCAGTGGAATCTTGTGCTTTATTCTTTTAGATTCACATCCAGTAGAGAAGGTCAAGGATACCTTTCCTAGAAAACCTAGAGAAATCTCACTGGTTTTAATTGAGTCATGTTCTAATCCCTGAAATAAGGCCCGATTTCAGGGAGGATGAGATGCATTGATCAGCTTAGGTTTGTGGTCACTGTTGGAGGTGAGTGTGGAGTCACATAGTCTACAATGGGAATACGTAGATCACCAAATGACCAAGGAAGGTCAAATTCTGATTATTCAAAGTATAATCAAACTAATTGACAATTTCACTTTTCTGCCCAGTATATAACCTTTGATGGTAACAGCTAATAAATATGACAAATCACTGATCTGAGTTTCTCTTCTGCTTGTCTTTACTGTAAACTTATGCTGATGCTGCTGGAGGCAGACCAAATGACCAATAGGAATATGCTAGATGGATGAGTTATGAATCATGGTGAATGGGTTGTGATAGTAACTAATAATTAAGGAACTCTAGCTGATTTGGCTCAGGGGATAAAGCGTCAGCCTGCGGACTGAAGGGTCCCAGGTTCCATTCCAGCCAAGGGCACATGCCCGGGTTGCAGGCTCAATCCCCAGTAGGGGGCATGCAGGAGGCAGCCAATCAATGATTCTCTCTCATCATTGATGTTTCTCTCTCTCTCCCTCTCCCTTCCTCTCTGAAATCAATAAAAATATATTTTTTTAAAAGAAAAAATTCTTAGGGCAAGATAAAAATTGCCTTATTTTATTTAACCTTGAATATGTAGAGTTTACTATAAAATGTGAAAAGATGCAATTTCAATATTATTAACTATAACTCCACCATTATGCATTTCTCTGAGTAACTTCTTGTTATGGTACTTCCTAAAATTAGTTTTTATCATGATAATCATTAAGCATATTATAGCACACAACATGATTTTCTTCACACTTAATAAATACTAAACAAGACCTCTGTCCAGTAAGGCTTAGGTCTGACCCAATGTAAGAACATAAAAACGTATCAGTTCCAGTACACTGTGAGTTTCTCTAGAGCCACAATTAAATTCTTTGAACTCTAAATGTTCATGGTTCTTCTCACTTTTTAGAGGTTCAAGTATATGAACATCATCAAGTGAGCTTTGTTCTCATTGTCCTTTTACACATACAATATCTACATTTTGCTTTTGTGCATAAAACCTATTCCTGTTGTATGTTCTTAAACCACAGCAATGCCCTTTTTATTCTGCAATACTACCTCAGCGCTATAGTAGGAGCAGATTCAGTTGAAAACTGGGCTTACTGTAAACAGTGTAAACATGGGTTCCCAGAAACTGGTTGCTAGGCTATCAACACAATGACAAATATCCACATCACCAGAAGATAATAAAGGACCAAGGTGATGGAAAAACAATCAATTGTCAGTGGTTCCATTGAGAGGTGGTCTCTGAGGTCAATGTCAACAAGCATCTTCACCATTGTCTTTTTGAAAAGGTTAAAGTTTCCCAGTCCAAATGTGAGAACAAACAAAAAAATGTATACCCTGGAATAATAATCTGCAAAGACAAGACAGTGCCAGAAAGACAAAGCCTGTTCAGCTGTGTTTCCTGACAGCCCTGCCCAGTACACTTCCCCTAAGGCTGAGAACCCAGTTGCTAAAGAATAATTTTATCAAGTGATGTCATGATGGATGGTCTCTTTCCAATAGCTTCATGGCTTATCTTTTGGGACAGAGAAGTAGGGGAGATAGCAGACTATAAAATGTTGTCACCATTTGATGGGGGTGGGGGTGGGTGGGAAGAAAGGTCAATTTTTGGTGTTCTAACTCATGGGAGTGCAAAGTCTGATTTCCACCCTCCAAGTCCTTTGATAACCAAGTCCTTTATTTAGCCCTGCACTAATGCAGGTCCTTTAATAAAACAAATCTCAATATGTGATCAACTTCACTTATGAATGTAAATTTTTGTCCAATAGTTTTGTAAAACTAGGCAACATGCAAAGTGTTTTACATATATTTACTAATTGAATAATCATTGCAACCCTACTTAAAAGTAGTATCATTGTTCCCATTTTATAGGTGAGGAAAATGAGCTCAGAAGGTGAAATGACATGTGTAGGTCACATGGTATATAAGGGGTAATGCCAGGAACAAAAACACCCCAGAGGCTGTCTTAGCCACTCATGGTGCTATATTTATTATGATTTTAAAAAATATTATGGCATTATTATTTCTAGTTAACTTTTAGGCAAAGCTTACAAAAACAAACCATCACATATTTCTTAATAAGATTCAGTCAGAAGTTTTCATTATAGGATGCCAAAAACTTGATAGTTCTCTTTGTATATCTAAATCACATGTAATTACTGCTTTAAATCATGAGTGAAGTAGCTTATTCTTTAAAACATAGCAAGAGAGTCTATTTTCTGATGGTCTTAGCTCATACTTCTCAAACAGGAGTACACACACCAATGTGAATGTAGCCAGATCACAAGAAGTACAAGATACATCTCTTGGGAATAGCCATATTTATATAAAGATTTAGAGGTAATTATCTTAAATCAAGTGTGAGTATATATTATAAAGTAGAAAGAAAAATGAATAAGGTAAAAACAAAAATCATCCAAGAAATGTTAAACATCAAGCAGCTTGCTTCAACTTCTAGCTGAGGACTGGGGGTTTCCGGGTTTGTGTTCATGACCTTTTGCCATTTGGAGCTACTTTACTGGATAAGTCTAAAAAGCATTAAAGAATAAAATGCAAATGCCATTGGTGCAAGAGTAAAGTGTCATGAGAATATTTTTCTTGTTTTCCACAGAAATATTCATAATAATTCTCATCACTTTTATAATTTGAGGAAATGGCTAGAAGAATGCAGTGATGAAAATAAGAAGGGATCTCCTGATGTGAGAGCTATAAATAACACAGTTTATAAAAAGTAAGAACAGAAACAACTAACCTCTAGATTTTAAACAAAGAAAAGAAATTATTATTATTCCCATATTCTTAAAAAGGTAGAAACAGCATAATTGTCTCTCAGGGACTATAGTGTTCATCGAACCATTCCTGTAGGCACAACATTATCTCGGGTACTGTGTCAGCTTTCAAGGAAAGGAAAGGAGAAGACATGTTCTTAACCCATGACAGCATCCAAGAAAATGGCACAGATGAGATGGATACAAATTATAATGCTTAGAAATACAAATACTAGTACAGTGAGTGTGTATAGCAGCTGAGGACAGTTTTGTTTTGGTAATATGATTATATATACACTAGAGACCCGATGCATGAAATTCATGCAAGAGTAGGCCTTCCTTCCCCTGGCTGTCAGCACTGGCTTCCTCTGGCACCCGGGACCCAGGCTGCTCTCTAGCTTCTGGCAGGCACCCAGGACTTGGGCTTCCCTTGCAGCCCCAGCTTCGTCCAGAAGGATGGAAGGATGTCCAGTCTAATTAGCATATTATGCTTTTAATATATATATAAATATTAGAGCATATAAATATGCTTTTAATAATATATATATATATTAGAGGCCTGTTGCATGAAAAGATTCGTGCAATAGGCCTTCCCTTCCCCTGGCTGCTCACACCAGTTTTCCTCTGGCACCTGGGACCCAGGTCTTCACTCTGGCTGGAGCCTCCTTCAGTCTTCACTGCTCCAGCCGGAGCTGCCTTCAAGCCTTTGCTCCACAGCTTCGTGCCTATGTATGCAAATTAACCGCTAGCTTTGTTGGCAGTTAATTTGTATATCTCGCTGATTAGCCAATGGGGGGAGTAGCGAAGGTATGGTCAATTACCATGTTTGTCTATGATTAGATAGGATAGATAGATAGATAGCCTGGATTTATATATTTAATACTTCAATGCTCAACAAGTGTAACTCCACCAAATTAAATAGGTAAACTTATTATGCCTCTTATAAATAAGATGTATCTCAATCTTTATGTAACAAAGCAAATCTAGACTAAGGCATAAAAACTTCTGATAATGCAAGTTAAATGTTCATAATCCCTCTGTAAGGGGACCATTGAATACGTAATTAAAGCATTGAATACATAGTGGCTGTTGGCTTTGATGGTTTGCAAAGTTCACACACCCAAACCTTCTACCTTCTTTTGCTACTTCCCTATTCCCCCTACATTTTTAAACCATGTGCACTGTCATATGAGTGCTCTACTCAATACTGCAATCCCTCCCAGGAATCATCCCAGTGAAACATGTAAATATTCTGTTTGTTTTTTTTATTGTAGTCATATTCTCTTAGATTTAGTAGTTAAAATATAAAGTTCATTTCAAGCTTAAGGGAAGCTCAACTTCAAACATGAAAAGAAATTCAATGCAATAATCTAATTTTGCAACTTTCTCACTCCATCTGTTTGACACCTTGGTTTGGTTCTTACGTAAAAAGCAAAATTGAATTAAAAATCCATATCAATATCAACCACATGAAGTCACTATTTGCTGATATGTTATTGATCTCAAGGAAACTCTAATTCCATTCAATTATATGGCTGATATAATTATATAAATCCAATTAAAATGCAATTATATAATTCTCCTTTTCAGGCAAAGATATGCTCTAATAAAATCATTTCAAATTTTATACTCAGAAAATTCATGAAGCACAAATAGTGCCAACCTTTGTCCATTACAAGAAAAGAATAGTTGCTTTTAAAAATTCAATGATGGCTCCTCAATTATATTTTTTAAATAAGTTGTTTTTAAATTTTCCCTCCTAATTAGAAAGTTGAATAAATGTAATATGGATAAGAAGCAGAGACTATGGCTCTGGTGGGGTGGCTCAGTTGATTGGAGTATTGCCCTGTATACCAAAAGCTTACGAGTTCAATTCTGGATCAGGGCACATGCCTAGGTTGCAGTTTCCATCCCTGGTCAGGGAGTGTGTGGGAGGCAACTGATTGATGCTTCTTTCTCTCTATCTCCCTCTCCCTTCTTCTCTCTCTAAAATCAATAAAACATAACCTCAGATGAGGATTTTAAAAAAAAGAAGCAGAGACTATATTCAAGAACAGCATAATTATTCAAATATTTGTTTTAAAGATTTTGTTGGTCTGAATAGCAATCATTTTTAATTAGTGTTTTATGAATCTGTTCTATGCATAATATTCTACTTATGACATTTTAAAAATATTTTTATTGATTTCAGAGAGGAAGGGAGAGGTAGAGAGAGATAGAAACATCAATGATGAGAGAGAATCATTGGTTGGCTGTCTCTTGCATGCCTCCTACTTGGGATTGAGCACACAACCCAGGCATGTGCCCTTGACAGAATCAAATCAGGGACCCTTCAGTCCTTAGGCCAATGCTCTATCCACTGTGCCAAACCAGCTAAGGCAACTTGTGGCATGTTTTAATAGACTCTTTGGTCATGTTTTTGCACAGTTATAAAATAACAAATACAGTGCTATTATTGCTCAACAAGCACATAACATAACTCATCTTATGATAACATCATTAGTAAAGGGGAAGATGCATGCCTATGCTATGAGTAAGGATGGCAGCCCAGGAATTTCAAGGAGCAAGCACATTTATGCATCATGAGGTGCATTTGCCTGGTTGGACTTCAAAGCTTTGCAATGGGTTCCATTCCAGAAAGAAAAAGAAGGGTGTGGGTGTGACCTGGAAGAAGAGCTACAGGTTAGCCTTGAGAAAGGTGATGGTGTGGCCCCAGTATGGTTTTCATCTTCTTGCTCTTTCCTGCACTATGTATAAAAACTGTTTGGGAAATAATAAACTGGGAACTTTAACCATAGGATACATGGTCATAATACATTAAAAATATTTTTTGCAAGAACAATTATTCAAGTCTGAAAAATCTTCTAATAGTTGTATGTGGGCCAGGGGCCTACAGAACATTACTGCTCTAGGAAATGCTCTTTGAACCATTAAGAAACAAAAACTCACTTGACTTCAGGGAAGAGGGGCTGGTGTTATCTCAACATATTTACACAAATCAGAAAGAATCAGAGATTATAGGCCCTAGACCCTAATCTCCCTCCCTTGGTCTCTTTCTTATCCCCTTTCATGGCCTCTCTCCAATTCAGTCTCTCACAAGGACATTCTTTCCCGGACAGCTTTTTCTCTTTCCTATGCCACTTCACAACTTCATCTTGCACATGGCGTTGGCTTACTCAACCCTATGGCAATTTGACAGCTCTAGTAAAATTGCTTCTTGGCAATTCATTCCTTTTTTCTTACTTCAGATTTACAAGGCAAAGACTCTAGCATGTCATCTCCTGAGTAGGTGATGATAAGTCTATGATTTGGCTGTCCTTGGGCCTGGCTTGAACAATCTCAGTGTGTGTGTGTGTGTGTGTGTGGCAGGGGGGAATTGGGGGACGTGCAGCTCATGAAACAAGTCAAGACTTCCCAGAGCAAAGGATGAAGTGCATTCCTTTGAAAGGCCTGCAGTGGGGCTGACAGTGACTGATATCTCTAGGACACTTTAGTTTTGATATCCCATCTGTTCATTATTAAAATATTCAGTTATTCATCTAACATTTTTATTAAGCAACCTCAATGGATCAGATATAAGGGAGAAAAAACAACATAAGGCAGAAAGTGAGTTTGTTACAAGCACTTGGTTTTCTAGTGACTCCCTTCACTGCAAGTTTCATGCCCTCACAGACCTGTAGAGGTTCCCATGGTTGGCATTCATCTCTGAGAGCAGATTGTGACTTGACTGCTCTATGAAATGTACTTATTCTGTCAGTATGAAGGAAAGATGTCTCTGTATGCATAACCTCCACCTTCACATGAAAAATCAGCTTGTGTCATCATAGGGCAAAATTTAACATTGCAGTATTACGTGGTGACATTTGATTGATTGATTCATTGATTTCAGAGAGGAAGAGAGAAAGATAGAAACATCAATGATGAGAGAGAATCATGGATTGGCTGACTCCTGCACACCCCCAACTAGGGATTGAGCCTGTTACCAGGGCATGTGCCCTGACCAGGAATCGAACCATGACCTCCTGGTAGATAGGTCGATGCTCAACCACTGAGCACTCAAGCAGGTCAGTTTTTGGTATTTTAATCTCTAAAATGATATCTCATTAAACTATAAATGAAAACAAATATAGATATCATGGCAGGGAGGACTGGGGCAGATGGATATATGAGGAGGAGGAGGAGAAGGGGACTACATAATTTAATAAATTCTGAGAGTCACAGATTAGACTTTTTTCATGTTTGTTTGTGAGTTTATTGTTTATGGTTTTTGTTTGCCATTTTTTAACTCATCTTTTTTGGCAAGTTGTGAAATGCTTTAAAAGGTTTTTTACTAGGTGATCAACAGTGTAAGTCATGGTGATAGTATGTACCCTTGATATGATGTGAAAATAGCTCTTTACTTCTGTGTTGTTGTTTAAAAAAACAGACACAAAAACACATAACCCCAGAAAAATCACCATTGAGGGACATTCTAGAAAGTACCTGACCACTACTCTGACCACTGCCAGCGTTATAAAAAAGCAAGTCACAGCCATGAGATATAAGGGGATGATGAGCAAATGTCATGTGGTATCTTGGATAGGATCCTGAGACAGAAAAGGGACACTAGGCGAAAACTAAGATGTGAATAAAGTGTGGGCTTTAGTTAATAACAATGTATCATTATTGGTTTAATAGTTTTAATAAATATCATAATAATGTAAGGTGTTAATAATGGGAAACTGATTAGAGGATATATCAGAACTCTGTATTACCTTCCTAACTTTTCTGTAAATCTGAAGCTTTTCTAAAAAATAAAATAAAATTAATTTTAGAAACCAGTACTACTTAGGAAAACATGAAAGGCCTTTTTGTTTGTTTTAATCTGAAATTTTTAAATGATAATTTTAATCCTTTATGCTTGTGCTTCAAAGATTCTCTTATAAATTCTCTAAAGTGATGATACTTTATAACATCTAGCTCCCAGGTTCTGGAGATTTAAAAAATAGAGAAAGAGGGAGTGGAAGGGGTTATACTACTCTAGATCTTACCCCTCTATCAAAATACATGGCTTAAAAAATCATTTCTGTCTAGACTCCTCTTTAAAAAGCAATACAACCATAATATAACAAATATAATACATATATAAAAAGAAAAAAAAGCTCCCAGTTCAACCCATATAAAAATCATCTATTTTCTCTATTTCTTTTTTCATATTACTTCCCTCTTTTCTTCACTCATAGCATTGATGAAATTGGGCATTCTGATTTTTATACAATAATTTTATCATAAACATAATAGTCCATCAAGTGGCACAGTTTAGTTGAACTCCGTATTGCTGACATATCAAAGAACCATTGCTACCATTGGAAGAATCAAATTCTCTCTCCCCTTTCTGTGTTACCCAGCTGAGGGTGAGATGCTGACTGCAGTGTATTTATTCCTTGGAAAAACATTCAGTGTCTGACCCCTTGACCTGTACCTCCTGCTGGGGCCCAGGAGGGGCAGTGTACAGAGCCCTGCACAGCAGTCTTCAGGCTGCAGAGCAGAAACTGCAGCTCCTGGCGCTATGCTAGGCATCAGCCACCCTCTCTAGTTCTGACTGACGATGCCTCACTCTAAATTCAGTCATCTGGCCTCAGGCATTTAAATACCTCCAATCTGCTCATAAAAGAGAAAATGAAAGTGGCTGTTCTTAATTTTATGCATCACATGTCTTAAAAATGAAATCTCTCCATGGACAGGACCGTGAAAGAGGGAATAATAACAGGTGAGAGCGGCAGTGCTAGATAATAAATCACAACGCTGCAATGTCTTGGAAGGTAATGTGTTATTTGTAAGATGTCATCATGCTGAGATCATCTCTGAAGCCTGTCAACTACAGTGAGATAAATGCTACATACAGCTGCCTTCTTTTCACCGTGTGTGTGTGTGTGTGTGTGTGTGTGTGTGTGTGTGTGTGTTTAAGTCACAAGTGACTAAATGAGACTTATTATTCTTTCTAATGTCACTTCAAAGCACAAGCTCATTTTTGGTCTTGTTACAGATAGAGAAAGGAAGGGAAATAGATTGATCGCTAATTTTTAAAAAATGGTCTATGAGAAAAGGCACAGAAGAATGGGGGGCCGGTACCCAGATGTTGTAGGAGTGCTCGGTACCAACTCGGAAAAATGATCGCTGAATTGGCAGAACTTACATCAGGGAGATGAAAGGCATGAGCAGTGTTCCTATCAGAAAAGGATGTTCTGGACTGTCCCCTACAAACAAGCAGTAGAAGGAGGCTGGAGTCCTGCCAACAGCCTCATGAGTAAACACTGGAGAGGTCAGGCCCCCCGTGGAAACACAGGTAGTTCCTTTCTTCGTGAATTGGAAGCAATACTTAGAGCCCATGCTCATCCCGAGAGAATGGATGGGCCCAGAAAACTGAAATGGAGAAGATCATGTCACAGCAGTCAGCTGAGATCCACCCTGTGACAATGAGCCAGATGCAGGTGGGGAGAAGGATGATGTGGAAGCAGAGACCACTACCTTGATCTGGATGCACTGGGTCAGACTTGGACACTTTGGGAAAATGTTGCAGGATGAGGGACTTACAATCTATTGGGGATTTTTATAGTTAGTCATGATAATCATCTTTTCTTTGTTGGTTAAGTTGCCCTGTTTACTTTAGGTAAGAGTCCTTTGTATGTCAATAGACCTCAATCCAGCACAGGAGAATTTAAAGTCCTGAAAATTCCATACATTCTTTTTCCCCCTATAATTTTTGTTCTCTTCATATTTTCCTGTTTCCAGATTATTTCTCCCTTTTCAAATTCTGGTAACATATTTCTATGTTTAAATGAATAAAACTCAGACAACTTATAATTTATTTTGTTCAGTTCAGTTGGGCTTGTAGTGCCAAAACTTCTCTTTCTTTATAGAAAATCAATCTGGGTTTTCAAGAGCTTGCTTGATTCATAGTCAACCTCAAATTCTAGTCCCTTCTACTAAATCAGCCACCAAATCAGGTTTAGCAATGTGGGAAAAGATGCATTTTTATTTAACTCTTCAGAACCATCAGTTAGTGAGTTCCCAGAGAACTGTATCCACCCTGTCCATTTTCGTATTACTCATAGGGCCTAGCTGACATAATTGTCCATAATAGTTTAGCAGTGTCGAATAAAGTAGAAAAATACAGTGTGGAATAATGAAGACAAAGTTAGAATGTGAATATAGGCTAAGGACAGAAATCCAAGGCAAGTTTCTTAAAGGTGGGTTTTGCTGACCCCCTTCTCTCCCATGCTGGGGGCATACAGCTGTAGTTAGGGGGTAGTCTGGTAATCCTACCACAGACCTGAGTCCCTACCACTGGCTGCCTGGACTGGGAGCAGAGGCTGGTAAGGAAGGTAGGGCCTGGCAGGCCAGCCAAAAACAGAGGTCTAGGTGTTATTTGTTGGGGGGGGGGAGGGGGTTCACATGCATATTTTAAAATTTTTTGTAAAGGTGTTATTTGAATACATGAAGAATCTTCTGGCCATAAAGTCTTGTGAAGGTGATGCCATGTTGCCAAATGGAAACAACCTTGGCTGGGAAAGCTGGGTTGGATTTTAGCTGCCTATGTCCTCTCCTTAGGGGCCTCTTTACCAACACAGTGTAATGTGAGAGACCTGCTGGGCATGGTGATATGACTTGTGAGAAGTAAGGTGACATTGCTCCGGGCAAAAAAGGGGCTGAAGGTCAGGCAGGGGGTAAAGTCAGGCACACAACAGCAGCGGCTCCGAATGGGGACCCTGCTCAGTTTACACAGGGGCTTTGGGTATCACTCAATGGACATGTTCACCCAAAAGAGGCTATCACACCCCTGAGCTTGCCGCACCAGGACTGTGTCTTCTGAACTGTAGCATGGTCCCAAGATCAGAACTGGACACACATCCACGAGTCCTCAGTTGTATTGAGACACAGAGGCCACACCGCATGTGGACCAGGAAAGAGATATGTCAGTGAGTTCAGTGTAGGAGTTTTCCCTCCTTTACTGAGGGTCTGGTGGTTATTTGGCAACATTTTTTTCAGGCCAGAACCTGTGTGCTCCCCTCAGAGCAGGCGTCATTGATTTCCCTGGGAGTGAGCTCATTCTGTGGCATTAAGTAGGAAGGCAGTGGACTGATTGCACTGCAAGGGCAATTTAAGAGTTTGACGGTAAGGAGGGGTCTATTTCAGCAATGAAATGTCCTGCTCAGTTCTGATCCTTGCCTCAGCCTTCCTCACAGGTCAATTTGTTTGGGAAGCCAGAGGGCCTGTGATGATAAGTCATCTGGTAGCACCCCCCTGAGGACTCCTCTGAGCTGTGACTACTGTGCTGCCTGCCCCGCTGACCATCCTAACTCAGGCCCCTTGTTTAGAGCTTGTTCTAAGCCCTTGGCTAGTTCTGAGTCATTTGGCATAGGGTCCTTGACAGATACTTCTATAAGCCATTTAGAGTGACATGTGGATTCCCCACTGGCTGCTTGACAGGGGAGAAAAATATCTGGTGTGCAGAAGTGGAAACACTCTCAGATCAAGTTCAAATCTACAGTATTTACTGAGCAAGCACCAATGATTTGGGAATTTGGAGCAATTCTGGGTTTTTGAACATTCATTGATTGGAAGGAGAGAAGTTAGCATTCTCCCATTCTCCCAGCCCTACTTTGCCTGTCATGCCTTTTACGAGTGGACACATTTAAGGCTCCTATTTGACAGGGCATTGATATCTACCTATATAAGCTATATTTGGGACTTTTTAAATATTTGCACCAAAAGGCTGCACTCTGTAATAGTAGAAGGCATCTTATTTTTTTGAACATAGAGTTGTGAGATACTAATCCTAAAATCAAGTCTTAAAGATGAAGGAGTCTTGTATTTTTTTTTAAAAGGCTGTAATTGAGATGATAACACTTTATTCTGTAACAATGTTTTTGGAGTAGAACACTAAGTATTTCTATTATATTTTTGTTTTTTTAAGTTTTTGTTCATGAAGGCACAGTGATGGCACATAGGTGCCAGTTGAGTCTGGGTTCCCTTGAAAAAGAGCTTAAGACAGTTTTCAGGCAGGCCATCTATTTAGAAGTGCATGCTTATTATGCATTTACTGTATACTGGGTGCTTTTGCTTAGTTTTTCTCATTTAATTTTCACAACAATCTTGAAATAAAATAACAGATAGACTCTAAATGGCTCTATTCTAAGTAGCACACAGATACTCAATAGTAATCACCAACAACACTTATGGTGCCCTGTTTTTTAATGAAGAAGCTGAGGCACAAGGCAGTTAGGAAAGTGTTCAATGTTTTGCAGGTAGTAAATAGCACCATCAGGACCAAATTCAGATTACCTGGTACCAGAGACTTAGCTCTTAGCAATGAAGTTCTTCTGACTCTTAAATAGTGAGATAATATATTTTTTGTTTAGATTTGCCTGTTTTTTTTAATCGACTATATTTTAGAGCAGTTTTAGGTTCATAGAAAAAAAAATAGTGGGAGGTAAAGAGATTTTCCATATTCCCCTTGTCCTCCCGTGCATAGTCTTTCTCATTATCAACATCCCCTACCAGAGTGGTAGAGCTGTTACAATTGATTAATCCACATTGACACACCATTATCACCCAACATCTATAGTTTACAGTAGGGTTTACTCTTGGTGCTATAAATTATTTGGGTTTATACAAATGTATAATGATATATATCCATCATTATAATATTACTAGAGGCCCAGTGCATGAAATTTGTACATTTGTGGGGAAGTCCCTCAGCCTGGCCTGCACTCTCTCACAGGCCAGGAGCCCTCGGGGGATGTCCAACAGATGACTTAGGCCTGCTCCCTAGCAGGCCTAAGCCGTCTGTTGGACATCCTTAGTGCTGCCACGGAGGCGGGAGAGGCTCCTGCCACCACCACTATGATCGCCAACCATTAGCCCAGCTCAGCGTTTCTGGCTGAGTGGCACTCCCCCTGTGGGAGTGCACTGACCACTAGTGGGCAGCTCCTGCATTAAGCGTCTGCCCCCTGGTGGTCAGTGTGAATCATAGAGACTGGTTGTTCTGCCATTTGGTCGATTTGCATATTAGCCTTTTATTTATAGGATACCAAGTAGTTACATTGACCTACAATATTTTTTTTTCACCATCTTGGTTGCATCCAACTGTTGGCAGTTATTAATAAGTGTCTTTGTGAAGGTTTCTGTGTAGACCTAATTTCCAACTCTTTTTTGGTAAATACCAAGGAGTGTGACTGCTAGAGCGTATGGTAAGAGTCTGTTTAGTTTTGTTACAAATCATCACATGTCTTTCAAAGTGGCTGCACCATTTTGCATTCCCACCTGTAATGAATGAGAGTTTCTGCTACTCCACATAAGTGTTCTGGATTTTAGCCATTCTAACAGGGGAGTAATGGCATCTCATTTTAATTTGAATTTCCCTGATGACAGAAGATGTGGAGGATCTTTTCATATTCGTATTTGCCATCTGTATATCTTCTTTGGTGAGCTGTCTCTTAAGGTCTTGGGTCCAATTTTTAACCATGTTGATTGTTTTCTTATTGTTCAGATTTAAGAATTGTTTGTGTTTTGGATAACAAGTCTTTATTAGATGTGGTTTTTACAAATATTTTCTCCCAATCTGAATCTAGTCTGCTCTAGATCTCTGCTGTGATAAGTTGTGATCTTCTATCTATCTATCTGTCTGTCTCTCCCATTTTTGAGGGCAATAGTTTGCCCTGTGACCTCATTTCCATTATGGTGCAAAGAAGAGTTTATTGACTTTTCAGATCAGTGGCTGCCAGGAGCTGGGTGTACCAGCTGACTACAAAGTGGCATGAGGGGACTTTTTGGAATGATGGAAATATTCTACATTTTGAGTATGGTGGTAGTTACTCTATTATATGCATTAGTCAAAACTCACAGAACTGGACATTGAAAGTGATGAATTATTCAGTAGGTAAATTATACCTTAGGGTCCTAACTGGTTTGGTTCAGTGAATAGAGCATCGGCCTGTGGACTTAAGGGTCCCAGGTTCAATTCCGGTCAAGGGCATGTACCTTGGTTGCGGGCACATACCCAACAGGGAGTGTGCAGGAGGCAGCTGATTGATGTTTCTCTCTCGTATTTCTAACTCTCTATCCCTCTCCCTTCCTCTCTGTAAAAAATCAATAAAATATATTTTTAAAAAATTATACCTTAGGGAAAAAAATTGTTTTGTAAGTCCAGGCATTCAGAGTCAGACTGCATATAAACCCTGGCTCCTCCACATTTCAGCCATATGACCATAGTTTATGTAACCTTTCTCTGTCTCATTTTCTTAACTTGTAAAATAGATTTAACAACTGCAGAGCATATATAATTGTTCATCACAATG
>NW_006300032.1:4922043-4959816 GCF_000327345.1 Myotis davidii | reverse complement strand
TCCTAGAAATTAAACTGAGGAAAACATGGAACAAATAGATAAACGACCTTTCAGAACCTAGACCACCATATTAGCTCCTGAGATATAATTCATTCATTCATTCAACCAAATACTGACTGCTGGAGATCAGCAGTCACCCAAGCAGGAAAAAAGTTGCTGTCCTAAAGGAACTTTGGTTTTGCATCTAATGAGATCCACAGAGTAAACTTCCTATGCATCCTACCCACAGAGATTTGAATGAGGCCCCTCTAATCCCCAGTCACTTAGAAACAATTATGAAGACATCTCCCTCAACCATCCATGCCCTCCCATTGAGTCCCACAGTGTGCATTGCTCTTCATTTTCTCCCTCTTAAGACTATGATCCCCTGCAGTCTGACTCTGAATGCCTGGAGTTACAAAACAATTAAGACTATCCCATATATCCTCTCTCTTTGTTAACCTTTTATTTTGAAATAATTTTTAATTTGTTGAAAATTGCAAAAATAATACAGACAGTATTATTGAAATTTAAACCCATACTCCTTGTCATTGATTGACATTTTCCTCATTCCTGAACTTCCAGTCCCTTCCTAGGTAGGAAAGAGTTTCTTCTCTCTTGGAAACCTGAAGCTGAGGTCTCTAAGACTCACCTGGAACATTTCAGACTTCCCTGATTAGGGAGATTCTACTCAAATGCTGTTGTCACAAACACACAATCTCAAAACCAGTTCTTCTGTATCGCCACCAAGACCTCATGCCAGATTTTATTTGAATTCACAAGGACAGTTGTTTCTACTTTGCATCAAATCCCATCCCAGGATGCCACTGTCTGAAATTCAAGCTTTGTCTCATCTCTTTTTCCCATTCTCATTCTCAGAGAGCTCAGTGTTGTGTCCTTTGCACTAGCCCACCACTCTTCCACACCTTTCCTTTTCCCCCAAATTTTCAACTATATTTTCTGAAATTCCTATGATAATTAACTTCTCTTGCAGACACATACACACACACAAACCTAAATACATCTTCACAAAATGATAACTACATATTTTTTATTTTAAGTAAGACTAGACTTCTTCACAAAGTCACCATTTCCCTAGAAAAGCTTACGTGGAAGATGTTAATTCTTCCTTGTTGCACATCAGTAGAAGCCGGCCAAAGAATGGAGCCATCAACTGACTGTGTGGCCACAGATGGTATCAGTATTCTCCCAGCTTTCCAACATCTCAATGCCTCCTCCAAACTCTTGTTCTTCCATCTTTGCATGAAGACCCCATTGCATCTGACTATTCTGGCTTCTGCCTTCTTGATTGCTGTCCCTTACTAAACACTTGACATTTATTCTAGACCGTGGTACCTCACTCACAGCTTACTTCTCTACATCACGTCCTTCTATCATATAGAATAACACTGACACCTATCAATGTCTGTGTACATGACTTTTCCAACACTCAAGCTTCTCAGTTTCTTGAATGTATGAATTACAGAGGCATTTCCTTTCTCTACCCTCTAACCTCCTACACCAATGGCCTCATTGTAGAAATAAACCAGAACCCTTCTGCATATGACACACTGAACTCCAATCTCCACTCTGATCTATCTCCTGTTTTTTGAAGTTCTTCACATCCATTTAATACCTTTAAATCTACTTTTGGTGTTCTATGTTTCTGATAACTGCATTTTCCGACAACTCCATTTTTAAATCAACTTATCAGTTTATTCCTAAACTCATTTATTTTTCTACTCAGTCTGGAACCATGGTTAATGACTTGAATTCTTCACCAGCAACCCAATTCCCAGGTATTCCCCTTTCTACACTGTATGCTCTTAATAAAGTCCAAATACTGCATTACATGCAAAATCTGTGCTCTCTTCTTCTACAGCTAGAATGTTTAGCATTGCAAAGAAACATTCTGAACAATCAGGTTGATGTCACTACAGATTCATGACTTCAACTGAATTCTCAATTCTATTCAACAAATCCATTTGCTTGGCCACCTGAATCTACTGCTTTCTCTCCCACTGTCTGCAACTGTGCTAAACCTTCACTATTCTGCACTGCACTGTTTCTACCCATACTATACTGTCACCACTTCCACTTTAAATCAACAACAGGTACAGTTTAAGAGATCACTCTGATAGCAATGAAGAGGATGTTAAGCTAGCCAGCCTCAAAGATGATCTAGATCAAGCATGATAAACTTCCAGTCCACGGGCCACATGCAGCCCACAACAAATATTTTTGCAGCCCAGCCAATATAACAGTGGGAGCAGTTATTTACAATTATGAAAGGAACTAAGTCTCCTGTCAGATCCAGAATTACTGACAATAACCTTGGGTCAGTTTTGAAAGTAATCACTGTGAACAAGATTTCCCCCGAAGTAGGAAAGATAGTAGCAGAGAAGAGATACCAAGTGTGAGGAAGAAAACATTAATTTTATCATTGCTCTTGTTCTTTTTCTTTATGCTATACTTTTCGAAATAAACCTACATTTCTATGAAAATTGAAGCTTTTGTTTTTTTGCGGCCCACATAAACTTAAACCTTGTTTATTTGGCCCGTGTTAGCCTTTGAGTTTGACATGCTTGATCTGAACCTGGTCTGTTATGACTTTGTTAAATTAACATTTGTTAAGTGGAGCACATAGTGCTGAATGGTGAACCAAGATTCAACAACAGATCACAAGAGAAATTGAAATAGAGAAGTTTATTACCCACAGGATCCTGGAGAACGTACATGGCACACCTCGAGGGGTCACATGGGAAGGTCAAGGCAGAGTTCAGACAGAGAAATGCAGCACCTGCAGCGTATGTCTTTGTTAGGGTCCATTAAAGAGTGCTTTGGGGTTTCCAGGGTATGGCTGGATTGGTTAATTTAAAACAAAAGAGTAGAGTTCTTATAAGCCCTGCAATGGTTTTATCTAAGGAGATAAGAGGTGCTGAGGGGCAAGGAAGAATGCTGATCATGAGGGCCATTGGGGAAGTCATATCAGGAAGTTTCATTTGCTTGTGACACTGTGGGGTGTTATCTAGGGCATGCATTTGTATGAAGGGACCAGTGTCAGTTTGAGGTCCCTTCAGGCAGTTTAGACAAAAAAAAAAAATGGATGATAAGTCACCAATACCATAGAATAGCTTAGCTAAACTCCCAACACCTTCTGATATCCGTGCCCTTGTGTGCTCTTCTCTCTCGAATAGACTTTGTTGATTATGCAAACTATGGTGCAGGTGACTTTCAAGGCTAGGTCATAGAAGAAAATATAGCCTCTGCCTTGGCATCTTGGTTTACTTGCCCTCATGGAAGTTAAGCTGTCTGGCCATGAGGTTATCCAAGCCACTCTGTGGGGAAGACTATCATAGAGGTATAGAGGCCTCCCACCAACAACTGTGAAATATATGAATCATGTGCGGGAGCCACCTAGGAATTGGATCTTCTAGTCTCAGTCAAGGCCTCAGACAACTGAAATCTCAGTCATCTTAACTACAACTTTATAACTAACTTTCAAATTCCTGACCCACAGGATCTGTGAGAGATAATGAATGTTTATTGTTATTTTAAGTTATAAACTTTTAGGATAATTTGTTATACAAACATAGATAACTCATACAGATTTACAGAAATAAGGACAGAGGCAAGGATACTGGTTAGGAGACCATACAATAGTTCAGGCAAATGCTAACAAGGGCTTGAATTATGGCTATGGGGTACAGATGGATAGAAGAGGGGGATCTGAGAAATAATGAGGAATAGAAATCTGCATGACATTGAGTAGATGTGGGTGTTCTAGGAGCATATAATTATTCTCAGCTTTCTAGTTTGTGGCTAGATGCCAAAAAATTAAAATAGAAAATGCAGGAGGAAGAGTATGATTAGAGAGGAGGAGGGTGGCCTCAGAATTGTGAATTTGGATTTGAGGTGCATTGAAGTTCTATGTGGCTGCACCACCAAAGCCCTCCCACGGTGCCTTCTGAAATGGTCTCTTTCAGTCCTTAGCTTCCTGGACTGTTCTGCTGCATTTGACCTTGTTGAGGACTCCTTATTTCTGCAAATTTCTATTTTCTTGGCTCAAGAATCCTCCAGTTCTTCTAGAGTTCTCACATTTTCTCCTCAGTTTTTCTCATCACTTCCTTTGCTCATTGGTGTTCCAGAGAATTCCACCTCAACCTACTACTCAACACTTTGCAGTGGGCACCCCTGAATCTTAGATTTATCTCCTTGAATTCAGCAGAATGAGGATTTAAAACAAATAGCCTGATATAGTTGTCTGCTTTTTTTAATGGTTACATATTCAAATACACACACACAAATACATATATATAGCAAGAAAACTCTTAAAGTGTATATATAACACTATATATATGGAGAGAGAGAGAGAGAGAGAGAGAGAGAGAGAGAGAGAGAGAGAGCTTGATAGCAGAAGGAGGGCAAATCTTTGATTGATGCCCAGATAGCTGGTAAAACATTATTTTTGGCACTGTCTGGATGTTTCTGGAAGAGATTAGCATTTGAATGTGTAGACTGAGTAAAGGGGATCACCCTCATCAATGCAGATTGGTATCATCCAGTCTTGAGGGCCTGAATGGAACAAAAAGGCAGAGGAAGGGGAAATTTGTTCTCTCTTTGCTTGAGCCTAGTCATCCATCTTCTCCTGCTCTGAGACATTGTAGCTCCTGGTTCTAGAGAATTTCAGATCCAGACTGGGACTTACACCACTGATTCCCTTGGTTCTCATGTCTTCTGCTTGGACTGGACCTACATCACCTGCTTTCCAGGGCCTCTAGCCTCCAGATGGCAGATTGAAAGACTTCTCAGCCTCATTGTGTGAGCCAATCCCTCATAATAAATCTCTATCATATATCTATCTATCTATCTATCTATCTATCTACCTATCTATCTATCTATCTATCATCTATCTCCTATTGGATCTGTTCCTCTGGAGAACCCTGATAATAGAAAGAAAAAGAGAGAGGAGAGAATGTTAGATTTGCTAATAAATAAATGAATTAATAAATAAGGGAAAGGGGGTATGACGTGAAGGGAGAGGGCTAAGGCTGAGATTTTAGATAGATCAGGGAAGGCTCATAAGAAAGTAACTTTTGAGTAGAGGGAGCCACACAGGTATCTGGAGGAAGAGCATTCAGGCAGAGAGAACAGAAAGTACAAAAAGGCCCTGAGGCAGGAACGTGCCTGCTGAGTATCAGAAACAACAAGAAAGGCAATGAGGTTTGAGTTCATTAAAAAAGGAGAGAAATAACCAAAGAATCAGAGGTGGGTGGAAAACAAGCCATGTGGGGTCTTGTGGGTCCTATCTTAAATACAGTGGAAATGTTGGAAGGCTTTGAACAGAGGAGTGTCATGATCTATCAAAATTTATTATGTCTGTCATTTTCAGATTGTACTAGAAGAATGAAAAGAAGCAGAGGTGGTCCAAGATAATAGAGTGATATGAAAGATTAAATGTTGATGACATGGCAAATGTAGAGCTGACTTGATTGTTGACAGACCAGATATGGGAAAGAGGCAAGAATGACTCTTAGGGTTTTGGCTCGAGCAATGGAAGAATGGAGATGCTATTAATGATGAGAGGAAAGAGTACTGGAGAAGCAGGTTTAGTGGAAATATCAGGAGCTCAGTTATGGACAGGTTAAGATGGGACTAACTATAAATCAACCATGTGGAAAAGTTGATAGGTAGTTGGATGAATGCGTTTGTATTTCATGGGAGATTCTTGGCTAGAAATATAAATTTGGGAATCAACTCAGCAAATAAATGGCATTTAAAGCCATGAAACTGGATAGGATCATTTAGGGGGATCATGAATATGCAGATAGGTCATCTAAGGCTTTAGCTAGAAGGCAGATTCTGATTAAACAATCTGGGGCGGGGCATTTCTAACACTCAATCAGGTTAAGTTGACATTGAGTAAGAAGGTTCTCAGCACTGAGTAGGAAGAATGAAAGGGCGTCCTGTAGGTAGTGAAGAAACTAAATACATAGTCTGAGTCTGGAAGTTCTCCAACAGTTAGAGGTCAGAGAATCAGCAAAGGAGAAACAACTAGAAGGAAATGAAAAACCAGGTATATGTGTCATCCTGGAAGGATGAACTCTGCAAATGCTTCTGATAGGTCACATAAGATGAAAACTGACCATCGGAACTGGCAGTGCATAAGGCACCAGTGATGACAAGAATAGCTATAGTGGGGTGGCAGGGTTTGCACCTGATTGGAAAGGATTCAAGAGAGATGGGAGGAGAGAAGTTGGAGAGAGCTGACATGGTAAACTTTCAGGGAGCTTCTCACTAAAGGGAATGAAAGAAATGAGGTATGACTGAATGAGAAAAGATCAAAATAAGATCTTTAATAGTGGGAGAAAAAATAAAATATTTGAACCCTAAGGGGAATGATCAGTATAAAGAGATGCAGAAGGAGAGGAGAATGCTGGGGCAATGTGCTTGAGTGGGCAAGAGGGGAGGGGTTATATGCTTCAGTGGAGGGGATGGTTTCAGCCAAGGACACCCATGTTACAGAAGAGAATACAGACTACACAGCTGCTAGACAAGTAGGTAAGAAGCAACCTCCTCTAATTACATCTTTGTTCTCCCCCCCCCCCCATTGAAATAGACACATGATTATTAGCTGAGAGTGAGAATGGGGGAGGTTCGAGGCTAGACAGAAAAGTATGAACTACTCACCTTAGAGAGTGAGAGGATGACTGAATTAGTGAAATACAGTATAACTGGGCAGCGTTAAGTGCCCACTTGAGATTAATGGTCAGGAATTTAAAGTTAGACCAGTCAACACGGTTGCTATTCTCTAGCCACAGCTAGCCCTGTAGGTAAAAGCACAGCATGAACATAGAGCTGAATAAGCCGGACTGTGGTTTAGGCATAATAACTCAATTTTTAAAACTTTTTGCATCTCATGTGAGTCAACAACCATGCTAGTCACTGGCATCACAACAATAATAACAATAATAATTGTTAAAACTCCTTTTATATGAGAAACACCACGCTAAGCTCTCTACCCTCATTTAATCTTCACCAAAACACCTACAACAAGGGATGAATACTATTATTATCACAGTTTTGTAGATGAAGGAAAGAAACAGAGGCTGTGCTGAATAAATAATGCCAAGCTCATACATCTCGTAACAGAAGTAATCGGGAGTTCATCTTAGTGCTCTTGATCATCTCAGTCTAGTAGGGAGACACATTAGAAACGGGTGCCAGTCTTGAGTACATCATACTACTTTAAAAGCATGCGCAGGCAGCACAGGGAACACAGAGGAAGCCTGCTTTTATTAAAAAACACACTAAAAAAATGTAGGTAAACCCAAACATTTTGCTGTAAGTATACATTTCCACATTTGTGAGTATATTAATTGCTTGTATTCTAACCAAATGGCTGTTACCCCCGATGTGACAGAAGTAATGCCTCCCCCAACTTGGGAGTGGCCTAGAATGACCATGATTCTTGTTCAGTAACTTCATGAGCCCATGATCACGGTCATCCATGCAGGCTTCCCACAAAATCCGTCATCAAAAAGGTTTTGGGGCACAACAAATTATAGGACTTTGAGTATGTGCCTTTATCCTGATGTAGTTAACGTAGCTTTGATAGGAAAGCCAATAATGGGCAAAATAAGTGAAATAAAGTTTTATTATGTTGAATTTATTTCAAGTATTCTTAATATGAAGGATTGCTAGGTCCTTTTTTGACCCTCTCTCATTCTCTTATGATTTGAAGTGGCCCTTATGGAAAGGAAATCCAGAAACTGATTCTGCGCTGCCTCCTTTGGAAGAATGCTAAAAACTTCCAGCTCAAAAAAACTAGACAGGCATCCAAATATCCTGTTTAGGCCTACTGTGTGTCAGGCTGGGCAGGCCAGTTTACTAATGTGTTCTCATGTAGACTGCTCACCAATCCCGTGAAGGGGTTTTTCTGAGCTTGAGTCATTACTCTCCCAACCTCAGACAGAGCTGGAAAGAGACAGAACTGGAATTCTAACCCACCTCTCAAGGAATAAAGCTTTCAGCTTGTTAATAAAAAACAAGTCTGCTTTTATTAGCTCCTCTTTTTTTGGTCTAATAGAATCTCCTTTCAAATGTTTTAAAAATAACCTAACTTTTTCAACATAACTCAAAATAAGCTTCAAACTTGATCCCCCCCCCCTTAAATCAGAAAATGAAAGTCTATTAGTAAGTGAGTTTTCTCCTAGGTACTTTGTGGATCATAACTGAAACCAAGAATAATAATAACAGATTCTTTCTGTGCTTGGTAGACCAACTCTACAAAGAGATAATGGCAAATCCCCAGGCTGGTAGGCACTGTGGCATTGCCAGATGAGGCCCACCACTTTCAAAGATATAGGTTACCCACGCAGGCTTCGGGAAAATTAATAAATGCCCTTTGGAGAAATGGGGGGGCTGCTCTACACATATGATTGAGGGGTGCCCTAAATCTAGCTCTCCAACCCTCTCACTTAATGCTCTGCTTAGACTAGGTGTGCTGTGTTTTATGAAGCAAATCCCTGTTACAGAGACAGCTCTTTCAGATGGACAAGGATGTCATCATGCTTTAGCTAAGATGCCACATCCGGGGTACCACAAAGATGTGAAAACGTACACTTCCCTTGGGAAAGGAAAAGAAGGCCAGGATTCCATAAAGAATGTGAAATATGTTCTAAGGACCAAAAGCATCTCCTGAAGTCCCGCCCTTTTGTCCCAGGCTGCTTTCTTGGAACAGGTCTTTCAAGGTCCACTAGTGGCACATTCCTGTGAACCTGGGATCACTGCTGGTCCGGGAGTGCCTGCTGTCCCTTGTGGCAACAAATGAGTTCTCAAGTTCTTATACACCTCTGAGTCAAGCCTCAAGGCATTGTCGAGGTGCCAAGAACACGGAGTCTCCACAGCAGGGAAATTGCAGCCATTAACAAAACAAGATTAACTAGGAGGACAGGTGAGGTAACCTGTGCCTTTGTGCCAACCTGTCAACCCAGGCTGATGCTCTTATATTAAAATGCCCTGCCTAGCAACAGCTCCGATGCCCTGTTAAACTGGTGAGAGCTGCTTGCTTGCTTAAATATTTTTCAGCCTCGAACAGGAAGTCTCCAGTGACTCAATTCAGAAGGAACACTGAGGTAAGATTACAGGGAAAGGGGATCAAATAGCTAAAGTCATAGAGTATTAAGATAGCCCTTTGGGAAGTCACAAGAGAGCAGAATAAACAAACAGGTGAGCCAGAGTGGATTTTTCCCTTGCTGGTGTGTTTCAGTGTAATTGAAAAAAACAGAGGCTTCTCTCCAGACACTGAGAACTAAAGACTGACCCCATGAGCCCGCAGCGCTGAAATTTGCACAGGGGCCGGCTTGCCATTTGGTGAGCATCCTCCCCCCACTGGCACTTCTGCATAAGCCCTGTTGACCTCCCTCAGAGCCTTTCAAAATGAAAAGCTCCCTCCTAGTGATTGTGCCTGGACCTGGGCTCTTGGATAATTCCTTGGTCTGATCCTCCTTGGCAAACCCAAGGGACTGAGGAAGCCTGCCAGTTCATGTTGTTTCCACAATAGGACGCTTCCTCAAAGAGGAGTATCTCAGACTCCAGCACATTGTTTGGGATTTGAACTTTTGATTCTTAAGGAGAAATGATACATAGTGCCTTGCATCAAAGAAAGGTGATGAGTGGGGTGAGGGACCTAATCATGGGTAAAACCTTTGAAAAATGGACAGGTAATTCCATTATAGGAAATGGGACAAAGGTCTGCAAAGAGAACATCTTAAGAAACTGGATTCAACAGCTCTAATGTAGCTAAGTGTATTGCTGAGTAATTCCAAGCATACTCAGCAGCTTAGCATCCTCTTGTGGACTCTCCCTTGATAAGACATTTCCTTAATAAACTGCAGCAGGTGCTCAGCTTCCTCAACCTGAAAAGGCTGAAAAAAATAGCATCACAACCAGAGAGAGCTGGGATAATCCTCTCTGCCCTGACCTCTATATGAGAAATGTTCCCTCAGCCTCACCCTTGTTTTGCATATTTCTTCATTCTAGTTTAATGTTCTTTGATTTCAAGGAATAGAGATCCTGTGAAACTAGATCTTCATAAAGGCAGGGAGAAGGTGAGGGAGGGTTGTTTAAGATATAGAACTCCCCCTGAGCACAGCAAGGTCACATGCAGACTAGAGCTGGGACCCCGGAGTTCTCAGGAATGGGGTCACTTCTCTACCCTTTCTCCCCGTGTTACTGCATCTCATGGCTCTGCTTGTTTTTCACAACCCTTCCATTCTCCTCACTGCAGATCTCTCCTCGGATTCCTATGAGACAGAATAGTACTTGCAGAGGTTTTGTAAACTATATTGAGAAGTGCTTTACCTGGGTTGCCTCCCAGCTCTGTCACTTAACAGCTATGTGATCTTAGGAAAGTGATAACATCCCAAGTCCTGGTTTCCTTGTGCTATAATCAAGATAGCAATATGAGCTACTGGAAGGGATTAGCCCAGTGCTTGGCACACATACGCATTTCATAAGTGTTAGCTTCTGTTATTACTATTACTTATTGCTGGTGCTACTGTTGTCACTACTGTAGTTACTGCTTCCCTCTAACCGTAGCTTGCTCCTGGCTTTGGCTTCCCGTGCACACTGCACCTCACTTCCTCTGTGACCTTGCATTCCTTTCCCTCCAGAGAACCATTGTGGTGTTCCCAATCTATCTGACTTTGGTGCCTGTCTGGGTTCCATCACTGAAGCCAGGGATGGTGGCCTCACTATAGGAATGCAGTCACCTAAACCCTCAGCCTCAGAAGGGTAAAAGGTGTTCCTAAGACACACCCCAAAACATACCTATTACATTCTTCCATGAAATTTAAACAAAGCTATTTTCAACATCCCATTTTCCTATTAGAGGTCCAATGTATTATGAATGCTGTCAGTAAACATTTTTAATTCTGAGGGTCTCCTATATCTGTTTTAATGCTAGGGTAGAATCCTCTCAGAGGTCGATGCTGGCCTGAAAATATCTGTAGGCCCCGAGGATGCATTGTCGTCTCTCATAAAGTCCACATAGTTCAAATCAGTGAGCCTGTTTCTGCTGGATGCTTTCATGTGAATGGTGTCAGACTCATCTATGGCATTGTTTCCTTTTAATGCTGGAAAAAGCATTAACAGGCAGTCATAAGTTCAACATCTTGTATCTTTATACTTGTTTCTGATACGTGATCAGTTCTTGGCAGCTTCCACATTTTCTTCTCATTGATCATAAAGATTGCCCTCACTTAGTATTATACTCAGAACCTAGCCACATATGACATGTGCTTTAAGTGGCCTGTCCAGATGCCTTGTAGCTGTAGTCAGCCCCACTATCTCTGCCACTCAGGTTATTCTTCATGGACATGAACACCTGGACCTGGGATCACAACAACTTAGAGTGTTTGAGTCGGTTCACACTAGAATCACAAGTACAGAGATGGTTAAGAGACTAGATACCCTTCAGTAGATAGTTGGTTCCAGGTAGAGCCCTAGCATTTTTTTTAATATAGTAGTATTCCAATGGTTTTAAATGATTTTGTATAAAATTTTAAATTAAGATAATATATATATATACAGTAAAATTCACTCTTTTTAGTGTACAGTTCTCAGGTTTTGACAAACATATACAGTCATATAACTACCATCATAATCAAGATACAGAACAATTTCATCTCCCCAAAAAGTTCCACTATGCTTTATAGAATGCATCTCATTTTATTTTTAAATCGTTATTGTTGAAAGTATTACATATGTCCCCCTTTTTCTCCCATTGAGGCATCTCATTTTAAAACACCCATCAGGTGAATGTGATGGGCAGCCATATTTGGGTATCACTAATATGGCCCAAAACCTTTTGCAAATGGAAAAGGTACATGACTCAAAACCAAGATCTACATCACTGCTTCTCAGTTTTATCTTGTTTTTAACACACAACCCTTATTCTAAATGATCTTCTATATCATGATGGTTCTTCTAACCTATGAAATAAACAAAAAACAAAATAACCGCAGACCAAAACAAATAAATCTCAAATTAAAACAGAATTAAAGCAACCACAATACATAACCCAGAAAATCCTTAAATTAGCCTAAATATAGTCAGAAGCAGTGGCAAAATAGGAAGGGTTGATTATACCTTATTCCTAGCACAACATCCTACTCTTTTTTTTTCCTCTTTTTGCAAATACTTTACGTGTGCTACCCAGCGCTAACATACACCCATGCTGAATCACCTCTCAGCGATACCCACCACATAACCAACCTCTTTTTCTTTTACTTTCCCTCTGATCCAGACAATGGAAATGGGCAGACCTGGAGAAAGCACATGTCATAAGTATCTCAGGGTGACTGGCAGGTAGACTTCATCTACTTATGCCTTTGTGGTTAGCCTACAAATGAAGTGGCCGAGCCTGTTTCAGATGAACTTCTCAAAGGTAGAAGCCATTTTGCTTTGAGAAACACACTGCCTCACCCAGGGATGGACTAAGCAAGGCCAAGGAATTGTGAAACCTTACTTGCTTCTAGAGGGAAAAGTGCTGGAACTCCATGTGGGTGTGTCTGCTAGTCCATGTGGTAGCACAGCATGTGGGAAAGATCTATGCTGGGGGTGAGAAGCAGTGACTGCTTGGTTCTGCACATGCCAGAAGCCAAAGTCAAGGATCATTGAAAACCCGAGGCATGAACTCAAAAGACAGAACGGTAAACAACAGTCATCCTTTCTAACAATGCGAACCTTTCATGAAGTCTAAAGTAATTTTCCATCCAGAGATTTTTTTTTATTTTTTTCATCTTATCCCTTGTCTCTTCTCAGGAAATGATTCCCTATGTGTGCCTCTCAATTCCCATAGGTCCTTAAGAGTCCCACAGGTCCTCAGGCCTGAATCCTAAGCAGTTTCCTTCCTTTTTTCCCCTCTGGTCTATTTTGCTACCAGCATGTGACTGAAGGTTATGATGATCTTATAAAGCCCTGGTTGGAGTCCTTTGAACACAGTGTAGCATTCATTGAAAAATTAACTTCCCAACTAGCAGCCTGGCTGTCTCTGAATTGTATAGTCTGGCATTTTAAGTCCCCAGAGGCCGCCACCAAACCACCAGGGTTCAAGTCCTGACTCCACTATTTTCCTACCGTGTTATTGGGCAAGTTAATTAATCTCCTTTGGGGCTTAGTTTTCTCCTCTAACTATTGGGTGCAATAATTTGGCCTATCTCAAAGGGGCTTTGCCTGAAAATGAAAGCCCTGTACGTAGCACAGAATGAAACGATTATCTTGGGGAAAGTTGGATTATTTTAGCCATCCTGACTTCCTTAAGAGAGACTGTGTCTGAAGTATCTCTAGTTAGGGAAATGTAACTGAGCACCAGGAGTTACAGAGAACTTGTGGCTGATATTCAATGTTCAACTTAAAAATCATCTTAGTAAGTTTCATCAAACTATTTAAAAATATATAAAAATGAGCAATCTGCCCAGAATTTTTAAGAAAGTCAGTGGCTGAAGAAATATTCTTCTAAACGCCCATGTGTTTTTGCCATTGTTCAACATACAATGCCACATCACCATTTCCAACATTCCTAACAAACCACGGGTAGATTTTAGAGTGCCTGAATCTAAACAGACCATTTTTATTCATTGTTCTTATTACCATTAACTGTGCCACACAAGACAAATGTGTTTTCCATGTGTGCCGACAGGGCACATGCATACGAGCATTACGGGTGTTTTTAATTCCCTTGTAGTTTCTCAGTTTTCTATACATTATATCTCAGGAACACTGAAAAGGCTACCTGTATAGAATGGAAAGCAACATTTCTCCACATTTACACTCTGCTCCTTCCTCAGAGCTGGTTTGAGAAGGGGAGAGTCAGTTGTGCTATCAAAGGCTGACATTTCCTGGCCAGGACGTGTCTCCAGAAGCAGAATGGGAAATGGCTGTGGGAGATGAGTTCAGCATGCCCTTCTTTACCTGAGGTTTCTTCCACTGCAGTTTGCATACCAAACGCATAAACAGATGCATGAAAAGATTCAGAACTTTCCTGTAGTGGAAAGGACATAACTCTGGAGTTAGAGGGACCTGGGTTTGAATATCCCACTGCCACTGACTATCTGTTTGATCGTGAGTAAGAGACTTAGCCACTTCAGCCCTGTCAAATAGCTTGCAGGACTACCATGAGACTTAAGCAGCAAATGTGGTCTTTTCAAGCACATAGTAGGTGCTTGAAAAACTGAAGTGTTTATCATTATGAAATTTTAACACAGTCCACTAGCATCAAGCACCATTGCCTAGGCATCAAGGTTTTTAACGAGTGAAAAAACAGTTCCTGTGTCATTAGGTTCTGCTCTAACACAAGGGTATGGCTAAGAGTGAAAGACTCCCAAGCCAGACCTCCGTAAAAAGCTCAAAGCAGGGTTATGTACAGAGATTGCAACACATGAATAGATGGTGGCAAACATAGTATAAGTTAGAATTCAAGTGTATATTTACAATCCCCATATAGAATAATATTCCTTTCAGAAAGAGAGGGAACAATTTATTAACTAGATTGAGATGCATTTAAAAAATCATTATTGCCTCTTAAAGGATTAGTTGCTTGGCTTTTTCCATTTTCACTTGACTTGTTCTCTGTATGTGATCAGACTACAAGCTAGTTGGAGCTAGTTTTCTGAGAGCTAATAAAATTTCCTACATCAACATGGAAAAGTTAATTAATCATAATAGCTGTTCAGGACATTGTGTACCCATCAAATGAGAGGACTTATTAGCACGAAGCCAAAGACCTATGTGTTTATAGTAACCTGGTGGCTGGTACACTTGCCTAACTATATTTCCAGTATAAATATCATTTGCAGTCCTTTAAACTGGCCAGAAATAAAGAAGAGACAGAACAAAGAAATGAATTGGTATTGTATTTAGATTCACATGCATCCAGTTGATAGATGGATATAAGATCACTGTATTTTCAGGTGAAGAAATGAGTCTAAAATTATTACTGATGAATCCTGAGTGTTTATGCAAAATATAATTCTATATGGTGTGTTTGATCAATTTTATCTGAAGGAAAGTCCAACATTATGTGATAGAATTATGCAATGTGTTACTGGGCTTCACAAAGAACTATAATTAATTAATTTGACACATGCGGGATCATCTAACTTTCAATACAGATATTTAGTGTGCCAAATAAAAGACACATAGTCATTCTGACTCCACAAATGCTTATTTTGAGGAAGTTACAGAAGTAGGCGTTCAGCAGAGTGAAGATGAACACGTCCCAGCTTCTAAAAGAGCCCTAATCATGTGCTGGGGGATAAGGTCACCACAGAAATGGCAAAGAAACAGAGGGAAGTGAAACTGGTGGAGAACATAAAAGCTTGCGTAATCACACTTTTTCAGAATGTATCAAAAGCTCTCAAAAGCTTGTACCATTTATTCAGCAATTTCATATGTGTAAAAATTTATAAGAATGGCTATGTAGCCCTGGCCGGTTTGGCTCAGTGGATAGAGCGTCAGCCTGCAGACTCAAGGGTCCCAGGTTCAATTCCGGTCAAGGGCATGTACCTTGGTTGTGGACACATCCCCAGTAGGGGGTGTGCAGGAGGCAGCTGATTGATGTTTCTCTCTCATCGATGTTTCTAACTCTCTATCTCTCTCCCTTCCTCTCTGTAAAAAAATCAATAAAATATATTAAAATAAAAGAATGGCTATGTACAGATACCCACACACAAAAATAATTTTAAACATGTTTCATAGCAAAGACAAATGGAAACAAATAGAATGTCTAACAATAGGGGATCAGTTAAATAAGTTCTGTCACATCCTAAAAAGGAATAGTACCCATGCTGGGAAAATATTTATTGACTTAAGGGAAATAGTTATAAAATGTATAAGTAAATAATGTGAGATATACAGCATAATATCAATTTTGTAACATGCAGTTCCCCTTTCTTTCTTTTAAAAATACAAAATTGTTGAGAGAGATAGAGAGAGAGAGAGAGAGAGAGAGAGAGAGAGAGAGAGAGAGACATAATAGGGAAAAATATGATTACACCATCCATGCCTCTGAGGTAGACTGTTTGACTAACTGGATGAAGATGATGTTAATGATGAACCATGTTGTGGTTCTCAACCTTCCTAATGCCGTGACCCTTTAATACAGTTCCTCATGTTGTGGTGGCCCCCAACCATAAAATTATTTTCGTTGCTACTTCATAACTGTAATTTTGCTACTGTTATGAATCTTAATGTAAATATCTGATATGCAGGATGTATTTAAAGGGATCGTGACCCACAGGTTGAGAACCGCGGCAAAGGGATCCCATTTCCACTTTTTGAGTCCGTGAACCCTGAAAACCATGAACATAAATATCAGAAAGACTATATGTATTTTTTACAGACTCTAAATACATATATCAGTAAGTGTCACCTTCTTAGCTTCCAGGGTAAATAGGCAAATTAACATTCATAAATCATTTGCAAACATGAATAGCCCAATGTACTTCTGTTATCATTGCCTCATCAAAATTACTTTTTGTGCCATAGGAACAATGTTAAGTATTGTAAAGTTTAACTGAAAAATAAACAAGTTATTTAAATCTAGAACATTTGTTAGGAACACAAATAAAAAAACAACCAGGCTGAAAGAAGTGTCAAGCCCAGCTCTTGTCAGAGAGATCTTTCACCTTGTTCAAAACTCAAGTCCCCGCTGATCTCTGGTGCAATAAAAAATGTACTGTACATCGTGAGACGAATCACCACAAACATTGTGTGTGGACTGTCATCCTGTGGCAGCGTGGAAGGCCACCTGTTCCCTGTGCAAAGGGCACAGACACAGGCTGGGACCTGAAACTGAGAAGAGGAAGGGGACTAAATAAGGACGCTGTCCCAGACGAGTGTTGAGTCAGCCAGTGCAGTCTGCGACATCACAGTCCTTTTATTGCTCAAGCTTCCGGAGTAACTTGCTCAAAATTAGATATTAGTGTCAAACAGGGGTAGGTGAAGGAATGACACTAGGAGTTTAATGACTATTACCCAAGTGACAATGACCTGAAGAGAACTGCTAGAGGATGGGACTATTTCTACACTGTTGTCTTAAGCTTTTAAAACCCAAAGACTTGGGTCCTGGTCCAACTTAGTCTTTTTTTTTAAATTGATTTCAGACAGGAAGGGAGAGGGATATATAGAAAGAAACATCAATGATGAGAGAGAATCATTGATCGGCTGCCTCCTGCATATCCCCTATTGGGGATCAAGCCCGCAACTCGGGAATGAAACCATGACTCCTGGTTCATAGGTGGATGCTCAACCACTGAGCCATGCTGGCTGGATGAACTCAGTCATTTGTTAGTTGTTCGAGTGTGTGCAAGTCTCTTCCCTCTCGAAATATGCCTCCTGATGCATAAAATTATGCTCATATCTACTTGTCGAGAAGGTTGTGAGGATTAAAAGAAATATTATTATATTTAAAATGTCTGGAGAAATGCCTTTTATACAATAGATGTTTAATAATAAGGTCCTTTCTACTTGCCCTCTTTTACTACCTTCTCTAGGTATAGTTCTATTTATTAGTTGCTTTAAAATAGTGAGAAAGTAGAAGAGGAGAACAAAGAGTGAGTTTAGTGAATTCAGACATTATAAAAATCTCCCAATAAAATGACAGGTTATTACATACTCCAGAGGTTTGCTATTTATGTATAGGTGCCAGTCAATGCCGTGTGTGTGCGCGCGCACTCCTTTTTACAAGAAATATTGTTAGCGGAATGTTTAACTGCATATATGCTGTACTGACTTTAGTGCATTCGTTTTTGTTTTGTTCATAGAATTAAAGAAATGGAACCTGGACACAAACTTTGTAGGTATTTTTCGAAAGGTCAAGAAAAACACAAGGCCTGTTTACAGCAGAACTATATAAGAATTAACTGAAGAGATGGTTACATTTTAGTTAATTTGCATGAAGCAAATGAGAGAGGGGTGCTTGAGAGAAATTGTGACTTCAGGGTGTGGTCCTGTATCTGGACATCTATATCACAAATTTGTTCACTTAACAAATTTTTACTGGGAACCTTCCCTGTGCCAGGATTGTGCTAGAGACATGGATTTTTCCCAAGCCACCAACTGCACAAAGCCTCCCAAGGAAGAGCTGCAAGAACCCAGTCATTTTCTAACTGCTTTCCTGTGATTTCCAATGAAGTGTCAGCACTTGGGGCTACTCTGACGCTTCACACCCAACCCGAAGTTCCAGAATATAATGCTTCACAGCTGGTGATGATCAGGAACTAGAAGGAACAACTAAAGGTTTAGCTACTTTTACAAGCAGTGAAGACTATGAAGCATGAAGCAAAACAGCAATCCGGTGGCTGGTCCCAGGAAAGCCACTTAAAGTAAAGTGTATGCACCCAGTTTGAGAGGTGGTTAATCTCCAATTGCTGCAAAATCTGTTCCCATGCTGCCTGTCCCTGATCTGAAAGCTCATGCAAGGTACAGCTGCTCCATGTTACCAGTGGGAGAGCTCGAAGCAAAATAAGATAGTTCTACACAAAACTTGTCAGTGTTGTGAGGAAAACCACTTTGCAATTGTCAAGAAGTGTTATAATTACACCTATTTTTCTGCAACTAGAACTTGTCAGCATAATAGCCAGGTAAATCACAGTTCTCAACACTTTCAAGGAGGGAAAGTAATCCTGGCCTATTTTTCCAGATCCTTTGGTAATGAGTCTTGTTAGTTCTTTGGTTTGGGGAGCATATCTCACCCTCCCCATCCTCCTTTTAAAGCATTATGTTGTAGAGTTTTAGCTCAAAGAAAACAACTGCTATAATTTAAGATGTAATATTCATAAAAACAATCCTTCCAATCTTGTTACTCTTTTAGAAACTTTTTGAGAGGAAAAATAAGCAAAGAGAAGAAAATTTTTAAAAATTTACTCATAATCACTTCATGTAGAGACATTATTAAAGTTTCAGGGTGTCTCTTCTGGTTCTATGCATGTACAAATAGAAAGCTATATATTTCCTTTAACTAAAATGAGATCATACTCTTCATGTCATTCAATGTTCTTTTACATCATGTTTAATGACAGCATAGTACTCCACTATATTATGATTTATTTAACCAATAGAGACATATATTTATGGCTTCAGGATAAGTAATGCACACTTCCCCCTGTGTTGGAGGCACTTTCCCAAGAAGGGAAAATCATATTAACTGATTTTGGAAGATGTCTATAGCATACATGTATATGAAAAAACAAGGTTGCAGTGTAATGTAGAGAGGATAATGCTATTTTTGCTTTAAAAATATGTGGGGGGTGGGTGGGGAGAGATAAAGTGGGGAACTTATATGCATATATGCATAACCCATAGACACAGATAATGGTGTGGTGAAGGCCTGGGGAGGCGGGCACATGGAAAGGGTCAATGGGGAAAATAGAGGGACAACCATAATATATTCAACAATAAAGATAAATTTTTAAAAAGTCATTATAAAAATAAGAGGAATCCTGTATATCTTCCCATATGTTTGAATGTGCTTGTATGAGCATGAAAATAGGTGTGGAAGACTACCTACCTAACAACATTGATTATGTTGGATAGATGGACTGGGGCTGAGATGGGGAGGCAATTAACCCCTATACAACATCTTTTTACAATAAGCAGGTACTGGCTTGGTAATTGTAAAGTGAAAATAAAGAAAAAAGTTGTAAGGTGGCCAGGACTGAGAACATATTCTTGAATCCACTTACTGTAACATTAGTATTTATTCATGGAGTACTTACTATTTGCAAGGATGAGAATACAATATTAGACTTACTGCCTGCTAAAGGGCCAATAATCTAATTGAAGAGATAAGACCTACTCCCATGAAAGGATAAGTATTTTTATGCTAAGAATAGAGTTAGCTAATTAACATTTATTTTTTAAATAAGTGGAATGGAAGTGGAGTAATGAGTACAGTTGGACTGTGACATTCATCTCCAACTCTGCTACTTACTGGCCATATGAACTTGGACAAGTTCCTTAACATGTTAATACCGTCTCTCAGGTCCTTCGCCTCTGGCATTCAGAAAGAACACAACTGGATGCAAAGCTAGTAAGATTGTCCACTGGCTTGGCAAGCATGTCTCCCTCCCCCACTGCAGAACTTGGGAACATGAAGCTGCTCCTCCAGGCCTTCTTTGAAGGTAAGTCCTCTCCATGGTCATCTGGAGACCCCTTAGAACAAATCATTTCCAACAGCCAGTTCAGAATTCAATGATCATAACATAAAACCTGACAACTTTTGCTCCTGGTGCTAAGTTGCAAACCATCTGTCTCTAGTGAGTGTCTCATAGTCTTTAGTGAGTGCCTTTGGGAAGCATCAAAACAAAAGTTATCATCCAAAAATTCCTATTGTAAGCTTCTCTTGGTCTGGCTTAAAAGCCACAGGCAATTCTATATAGGTAGCTTGCCAATGCCATCTTACTGCCAATATCTCTTGTGTAGTGGTTGAGGAAAGGGGTCAAGAAAGAGCCAGAATAACCAAAGGGTTACACATTAATTTAAAAGTGGGCAAGGAAGGAGAAGAATGCAAAGATAGGCACTTGTCATAATCCATGTTGCTGACAGCATCAGCAAAAAAATAACCATTGGCTCTCATCCAGGGAATTCCCATCCAACTGCTGAATGTGTGTCATGGGTCCAAAGAGCACACAGAGCCTATACCTGGTCAGTCCAAGTTCCCATCCATCCTGCAGTGGGTGACAGGATGCATTTCATGGGCCTCCTGTCCATGGGCCTCCCAATTTAGAGGGAATGTTAGAGAGAAAGAAAATTACATGCATTCCTTCTATTTCAACTGATCTATTTAACAGTATTGCACTTTTTTAAAAATGAAAAGACTAAATATTGAAGCTTAGACTGTCTTATGGGCCCCTGTCCTGCTACTTTCCCTTCATCCCCAGGTTTTAATTATATCCATGCTAGATGCTAGGCAAGGAAAATAACAAAGGCACAGTCCTTTGGGAACTGACAAAACTATCTCAACATGAGTGAGCAATGAAAAATAAGATATATTGAACACAAGGGCTGAGTAAGTGCATTTTAGGGATAGAGGTGGGAGCTGCACACACTGTGTGGGAAGACTGAAGCAAGCTGTCAATCAAAATCTCAAGATTATTTAGCAGGAGGAGAGAGAAAGAGGGAGTGATCACTTAGTGAGTTGAACATGAGGGGAATACCTTGCAGTTTTAGAGAATGTTGAGAGGTGGAGTGAGTGGGCAGCCTGCATTTCTTCTGCACCCACCCATCACACTATCTCCTTGTCTGCTAACATTTTTTATTTCACCATCTAGCATTCATGCTCCAAATTAAGCAAACCCAAAATGCATCTGATTTCACATAAGCAGATGCCCTTGCATAAGAATGGTTTTTAAGGAACTAAAACCTGAGGAAACTTGATTATCTAATCAGTCTACTGATGTTCTCTTAAGCTAGCCTGTACTTTCTGTTTAAATAGTACCCAGGGAAGAAAATGTATTTCTGTGAAAGGAGCAATCCCCTAAGAATCTAGAGACTGGCACCCTAGTTCCTAGTTTGTGATTCAGAAACTCTGAGCCTGGGAGAAAGTCTCCCATTGTGTTTGTCCCTTAGATTCCCCACTGAGATTCTAAAAATGGGGTGGGGGGAGGTGACTAAGTCACCTGTAAGTTCCCTTTCTACTCCAGAATTCTGTGTTTTGCCAAATATCATTCGATGAGGAGTAATATTTTAATAGCGTGGCTCCAATGATTCAGCATATATTTATTACACATTTACTGGTGAGCTCTCTTGGCTTAAAAATAAATCCAGGTGGTTGGTAAAAGTGCTTTGCACTCTTGGAAGCATGCAACGCACTGGAGAATCATAACCATTTTATAAACATGCTGTGACTACACTTTTACTTAATCTACATGCCAGGGAGGCAACTCAGTGCAGTGGTGGCTTTAGAGTGACAGGGACTTCTCATAACAAACTGACTCAGTTATTATCGATGTGAACTGTGGCAAGACACTTAATTTCTCTTAGTCTTCATTTTGTCATCTGTGACTTGTTGACAATGCTGCCCAACTTGAAGGGTTCTGGTGAGCAGGAACCCTGGCTGTTCCATAAGGCACTGGAGCAGATGTACCTACAGGAATATATGAAGCTTTGGGCTCAGACAGGCCAGGTTCAAGGACTGGTTTCATGGTTTCCTAGATATGCTACTATCTGAAAGCATCTGGCCAAAGGCTACCACTGGAACCTCTTTGCCATCTCTGAGGAAGAACAGATATCTGCATTCTTTGCCCTACCAATACTACCCACACCAAGGAGAAGCTAATTCCCCAAATGAAATAGAGCTGCTAATAGGAAACAGGGATGGTGCTGGGTGATCAATGTCAACACAGGTCCACTATAGAGTCAGACAGACCTGTTTTCACATCTAGCCCTGCTATTTGCTATGCAAATACCTGACTCTCCCAAGTTGTAAGATGGGGATATTAGTAGACCCAACTCTACAGGGCTGCTTTGAAGTATACATACAGTAATGTTTATGAAGTGCCTGGCACCATGCCTGGCACACTTTCCATAATCAGACCACCCTTTGTTATTTTAATTGCGCCTGTGTTAAGCTTTTCTGTATTAGCTCCCTGTGTATTTACTTCTTGTATGTTTCTTACATCCATGCATATTAGTGTTCTATATTAATGTGCTTCCAGAAGGAAAAGATCATGCCTTCCTTAAACAGTACCATTTGCTTTTAATTGATGACTGACAATGATAATAGTAACAGGGAGTCATGCCCTAGTGATTAGCTCTAAATACTATTTTGAGATTATGTTTTATATCTGCATAATATGGTATTTATAAACAGTCTATGTTCACGGTTACACTTATGCTCCCATTTTTTTTTCCATGATCATGCCGACGGGCCTTGATGACACATAGACCGCATTGTCCACACAAGGCTTTTGACCTCAGAATGGTTGGCACAGCCTTACCTTCCTAAATAGTTTGCTGATTCACTTGCTCCATTTTTAACAATCAGCAGATTGCCATTGGTAGCATCTGCTATTTATTTGGTTTGGCTCATAGCTGGCAGTAGACTTCCATCTACAGCAACCAGTAAGACATGATCAGTGTGAGGTTAACACTACCCAGACCAATTTGTAGTAATGAGTAGCTTTGTCTAATTTTTTTGTTTTGTTTTCCCCAAAGGTATCATTATATATCATGTGTTAGAAACATAGCTGCCAGAAGTTTAGCATAAACCTGGGGAGACTGCATCTAACTTCATTCAAGTGAAAGTTGCATGATCTTTATACTAATAGCATATCAAGTCTCAAATTGCATTGGCCTATCAAATTGCATATGTAAAGGCCTTCTACATTTCTCTTAGGGTCTCCGCCAACCTTTATTCCAGTATAGATCAGTCTTGAAAGAGCTGAAAAATTATTCTTTCTTGCTGCCTAGTACTAGGTTTTTAGAAGTCCTCTCAAATAGCATTAAGAAAAATCATGATTACGTGACTGCCACAACTTTATTAAGACACATTATTTATGCTTTCTGTTTTAATTCACATTGAATTACATTATCCCAAATAAACTCACTATGAGTTTTGTTCTTTTGTTTTTGTGTTGCTCTGTTGAGATTAGGGAACAGGGGCCTCAGACTCTGGTGGTAGCCCTATTTGCTAAATCCTCAGTCAACATTTGAAGTCAAAATTAATGTCCATACATTTTCACCAATTTGTGGTCCACCCAAAGCAAAGGCAGGAGAATACCATCCGCCCCCTGGTGCTTCTTGCCTGTAATTGCAGCAGGGGATTCAGAAGAGGAATCTTCTGGGCAGGAATAGAGGCATAAGTCTCCTGCTCATGACACATGGGAAAGCCACAGCCTTTGATAACTTCACAGATCAGCTAGGCACCAACTATGTAAGTATAAGGTAAATGCATAGAGAAGAACACTCAACCCAGTAACAGTTGGCTCTGTTGAGGAGAACGGCAGAGACCCTGAACTCTGGGTCTTGATGTCCTCCTTAGCCTCTCATGGGGGAGCCCGCTGGGGTGCTGCCTCAGCCACGCTGGCCATTGCTCATTCTCTTAACTCTGCCAGGTTCCTTCTGCCTCAGTACATTTGACATCCGTGCTGCTCTCTCCGCCTAAAAAGCTCTCCAACCTCCTTCACCCACTAAACCCTAACCCTCCTTGAAAATTTATCTGAAAGGACACCTTCGCAGGGGAGATTAAATAGGACTCCACTAAATTTCACACCACCTGGTTTTTCTCCTCCAAAGCATTCGTTACTATGTAATTAAATAATTAATCACAGAACTTGTTGTTTAATGAGTGTGTCATCTGCTAAAATGCAATCCCATCCAAGGGTCTTATTTACCTGTGTTTGAATTTCAAATTTTTTGTACATAGTAGGTGTAGGTGCAAAATAAATATTTTTAAAAAATAAACATATTCTGCATAGAAAACTCAACATTCTCAAGTTTGATAGCTCTTCTTTTAGGTCTTTAAGGTAAACCAGACCTAGGTTTATTGTAGAGTACAGTTTTAAAGATACCCAGGACAAGAAGAGAGAAGGCAGGGAGGGCTGGGCCAAATGGGGCCAATTTTCATCCTGTTTCACCTAGGAGTAGTTGAATGCTAATCTAATTAAATGCCAAACAAGCTTGTAGACACTTTTCTCTTTCCACAAACCTCTCTAACTGTAGAAAGGGTAAGAATTCTTTTCAAACCCTGCTACATTTTACCATTTCCCCGTCCTACTCACCTACCCTCCAAGACTCCGACAGTTTCTATGGTGGTACCTGCACTTAGGACAGAATCTTAGGTACTGAGTCAATGTCCCTTGCTTTGTATGTCAGCAACAATGCTTCTCATTACTGGGCATAAGGGACTCTGTGGTTATTTTCCTGATAGTCTAATACTGGAAATAAGCAATGCTTTTTATTTTCCTTTTGCAGATGGAGGAGGAAACGAGCACAGGCAAATCTGGAACCTTGACCGCTATCATACAGAGCATCAGTGGCAGGCAAGACTGGGCCACGTGGACAATTTCCAAAGCCTTCAGCGAATCGCAGATCCTGTTTTTCCTCCCACTGGCTAAAAGTATAATAAGTGCAGGTTACAGCCTGACCACCTTCTGAGATAATCCTGTAATGGTTAGTAAGGGAAAGGAGAGAAAGTCCAGATGCTGCCCTTTTTTCTCCTGCTTAGAGTGAGTTGCATGCTAACTTGAAAGCAGTTTTAAAGGTAGACTGGAAAGTGCTTTCTCTTTAGGAGGCAACCCATTTCAGAAAATCAGTAGGACACAGGCAACGCGGGTACATGTGGGACATGGTCGAAGAAGGGGGAGGGGCACAGCACATGGGTAGTTATTATTGTTCTACCTACCTGATAGGGAAGACTGCAAAAGCAACAGCCACACACAAGTCCATGACCTTAAGAGCATATTGAATTTTTTTATTCATTTAATTCTCAAGAAATATTTACTGAAAATTGGCAGTATACTAAGCTTTGGGATACCACAAAACAAATTGAAACCCCTGGTCTTTTAAACTTCTCATTTCAAGACAGAGGCAGATAGGGGATGGAGACAGAGAGATAATACACAAATAAATAAACAAACAAAGTATCATTTCAAACACTATCAAGCATTACTATCATGATAAACCACGGCAATTTGACAGCAAATGACTGGAAGTGGGGGGTTAGTTTAGGCTTGTGCTGTCCAATAGAGTAGTCACTAGTCACAAGTGGCTCTTGAGCAGTTTAAGTGTGGCTAGTCCAAATTTAGATGTCCTATAAGAGATGTGTTCAATTTTCAAAGGTTAGTATGAGAAAAAGAATGCAAAATGTTTCATGAATATTTTTATACTGATTGCACATTGAAATGATGATATTTCAGATATAATGGGTTAAATAGATATATTATTAAAATTAATTTCACCTCTTGAAAAAATTTTAATGTGGCTACTAAAGAATTTACAATCACATATATGACCCACATTTGTCTCTCCTAATATGTCTACCCAGCAGCACTGTTTTAGACAGAGTGGGTAAGTAAGGCTGACCGAGGAGGTGATAATACACTTAGGACAGGGCTGGCCATGTGAAGGTCTGGGGCAAAGTGTTTCAGGCAAGGGGACAATAATTGCAGAGAGCCTGAGGTGGGACCCAGCTTGGTGAGTTGGAAAAGAAAGACAGAAAGGCAGTGTGCCTGAAGAGAAGGCCAGGAGAGGGAGTGGTAGAGGGAGCTAGGCCCCTGAGAAAGATTCTTGCTCATGGAGGGCCTTGTAGCCTAGAGGAAGAAGTTAGGATTTTATATAAATACAATTTTTCTATAAATTATTGTAGCAGACTTGTTTCTGTGCAATTTTCCAGGCACTGTTCCAAAATATTCAGTATAGAACCCTGACTAAAAAAAAAAAAAGTAAAGAATACCACTCAGCTCAGAATATCTTCATGCTAATGGAGGCTTATGAGATATGCATTTATTTTCATATAATAGTTATAATGTTTTTATATGGGTGCTTTTTATAGGAAGATGAACACAGGTGGATAGAATGTACTTAAATAAATTGAACGAATATCTGTCTCACCTTCCTCTACTTTACTCATCTCAAGCTCAAACTCTGAGTGTATGTGTAATAAAGGGAAGGCAAACAAACCCACGTTCACCCAGAAAGTACGGAGTGCAGGTTGAGAAATACATACTGAAGTTTTCCCTTCTTTACACACCAGTGTGTGTCCACTATATATATTTTTCTCCTGGGCGACTCCCAGGAAGAGGAAAGTAAACTGAATATGTTTTTCCTTCCTACCCTGGGGGAGTGGTTATAAAAAAAAAAAAAGAAGCGAATCATCAAATGGCCAAATGTGTCTGATATATTTTAGAGTTTATATAATAAATGTATTGCCATACGAGCAAAATTTTGAGTGTTTCAAGTGAATTGAAAACACTTTCGTTCCCAAATATGAAAGGAAAACTGACACCCATAATTATCAGGCAATTTTCTTGTACACAATAAAAGACAAAGTAGACTATGCCCTAAAGAGGGACATGTGATCACTAAATTAAAAAGTAATGAATCCAAGTGTTCAGGTTATCCAGGCTACTGTCAAGATGAATGAGTAGTAAAAATATGCTAAACCCTGTCAGCCATGATCATCAAAAGTAGAGCAGGGTTCTTGCTGGACCTGGCCACTGGAAACTAGTGTATAGGTGAGAAAACTTGGTTACAAGGCACAAATAGGGCCCAAATGAGCTCACCAGGTGTACTCCTTTGAATAAGTTTTATGAAACTCACAATTTAGTCAAGTTGAAGTTCATGGTGAATAAGGTACTTTGCCAAGGCCAAATGGTAAACTACTAGAGGAGCAGATGCCTGAGCCCAGGTCTGTGTTTCTTCTCTGTCCTGCTGCACATGGACACATTTTATGAATCAATGTAAGAGCAGAATACTTCCACCAACATTAATGCTGTGAAAGTACTAATGAAATTTGCCAAATTAAAAATTATCTGTTTGTTACACTGTGTTATTCATTATTGTTATTGATATAAATTGTATTAATTATAGTTATGAAGACATAAATATTTAATAGTAGAAAATGCAGTAAGGAGCAAGCATTTATAACAAGAATTCCATCAAGCTTACAGCAAGAAAACAAACAAACAAACAAAAACCCATGTGTTTGGCTTTGGTTTCATTTCTCAGCATGCCAAACCTAAACTGTATTTGTAGACATCTTCACTTCACACTCAATATGAATGTATAAAATTTGGTTTATTAACTTCTTTCCCAACCCAGCTCATCTTTTAAGATGTCTGAAGAGAAGGCAGTGTCAGGTTTGTTTAAATCAGTGGCTCAATAACATCATCAAAAAATCAGGAAACATAGATATTTGCTTTGTTCACAGATGAGCTCTTCTTATCACAGCAAAATAGTGGCATGGTAGTTCGAAGTGTCACATGGAGAAGAAGAGATCATCTCTTCCTGTGTTTCCCTTTTTCAAAAACAAAAGGCATTTCCCAGAAGGCCCCTGGAGGACTTCCTTCACATCCCATTGGCTAGAAATGGCATAATTCAAAAGCAGAGTTATCCCCCTTAGTGGTTTCCAAAGGGGATGGGGCTTCCTCTGCTGGAAACTGTGGCTAGAAAAAGGAGGGTGGACGATGGAACAAATCAGGATCTAGTTAGGAAGGAAAGGCAGGGACAGAACTCATGGAGGAGTGACTGCTAGAGGTGTACATGCATCTCCTGCCTGAGCTGTCACTGTAGGCTCCAAACTGTGCCCCAGGCCCTAGGGTATCTCCATGACAATCTGTTTCATAGACCCTTTTCAGATTGGTAAAGTACAACATTGGTGGTTTTCTATTGTCACAGAACTCAATGTCAGCTTCTCATCTAGCCTCAAGACTCTCTACAATTCACTCCAAATTTTCCTACTGCTAGGCAATATTCCTATGCAAGACTTTTTCTGTTTAGGGTGCATTTTCCTTACCTCTCTAGCACTATATCTCATGTATCCCTTCCATCATGTCACCAAAGTGATACTCCTAAAAACAAATTTTTTATAGGATAAAGTTTAAGTTTAATAGCATGGAATATATTGCCTTTCACAAATTAGTCACTATGTATCTTCCCAGGCAGTTTTTCTATTAATCCTCATTTCCACTCTCCCCATTCCTCCCACACTGAAACCACATAGAAGGCTCTCACCCTTTACAAACACATTTTGCTCTTTTATGTCTTCATGCCTTGTCATATGTTTTGCTTACTACCTGAAATATTTTTCTCATCTTTTTCCAGCTAGTAAAATTCCAGTCATCATTCAAAGCCCAGTTCAAAGCTAATTTCCCTCATAAATGTTTTCTCAATTTTCCAGATAGAACTAATTTCTTCCTCTATAATTGTTTCTAAAGAGTTCTATTGTGCTAGTAATACATTACTTGGTAACAATTTGTTTGTACCAAAGTATTCCACCAAGATGTTTTTCTATAACACACCAAGCAAATTTATTGTGGGCAATTATTTATTATTGGTATTATCATTATTATATTAATCTTTGTGCACTAAGCTCTTGGTAAAGAGCATATTATCGATATAAGTTTGAGGGTGATCTATGTAGAATACCAATTCTGTCTAAATTCTCCTTACTCTTCAATGCCCATCTCAAATGCCATCTCTTCCAGGAATTTGTTGCTATTCCCATACTGTTGAGAAGTTTTCCTCATTTAAATCCCCATAACTTTGATTTGTGCAATTAAGGTCTTCAGTCAGATCCTGTCTTATCTTGTGGTTGTCTTACTTTCTTCTCTGTCCCACTAGCCTATGAGCTCCTTGGGTAGTCCTTGTTTTTTCCTGTAGCTCTGTTCTACTGAGCCAGTGGTCCAGGCACCACTCTAGAGGTTCCAGTTACAATATGGTTTGTTAGGAATGTATAGATACAATCAGGGGAGAACAGTTGTTTTTCTTTCATTGAAGCTTTATGGACAATATTATTCAGGAATTTTTAGTTTTAAAGAGTAGGGGATTAGAAAAAAAATAGTTAAGCAAATATGTTTGAGAAACCAAATGTTTCTCAAGCATCTGAGGTACAAGGGGGATCTTGTATGTATTCTGTGATAAGCTCCAGAAGTTCTAAAACATTTTGATTTTAATATTTTCACTTAGTGAGTTTTCAAAACATACAAATATTCTTGGTGTTTGTGATTTTTTTTTAAAAGTCTTTTCACAAAATTCCTTGTGAGCTTGTTGATGTCAACAGACCAATTTTCAGAGACTTCCATCAAGTTTAAAGATACAAGGAGCTACCAGTGGATGTTTATTTACCTCAGGGGAATTTAAAGACTTTATCTTCTTTAAAACCTTCATTAGAGCTAAATGTCTCAGACTAGTTGCATTTTATTAATACATGGCAAATTTGTAATTACCAGCAATTACATTTATTTACATCAAATGACCAATTGACTTGGTTGATCCAGTGAAGAAATCTAGCTTGAGAAACACTCAAACATAGCACTTTCCAGAAACCGTTGTTTCCTAAGTTTTTATTGTTCACATACCAGATGCCCAGTGGCTACTATATCTGTGTTCCACCTACACTGCAGTAAACTTAATAATTCTTGGAATAAAACAATCAAATTAAATGCCAACATCATTTGTCATAAATAAGAGGCAATTATTTTTAAAGAAACAATAAAACATAACAATGTGATTGTAATTCTAGCTGGAATGTAGGAACGCCTCATTGTCTTAGGCCTGCTTTCTTCATTCAAGAAGGGACACTAAGTTAAAGAGTTGTAAAGAATGCTACCACTGAGAAGAGGACTGAAAAGAGTTTAAAAAGGACATGACCTTTTCTCCATGTTATTTATTTAATATTAATCCTTGTTATTATGTCCCTCTGAAAACCACCTCCATACTATGAAGGGCACCAGCTTGCATTAGGGAAATACAACTATAACTAAAACAATCAACTGGTGGATTAAAATTACAATTTTTAAATCAGAGTTCTGATTTATGATCATGTGTTTTGCTAAAGACAATACTTGTCCAGTTTTTAAGGATTTACAATATTTATCTAAGTAGGCAATGTTCTGGAGTTAAAATATGAACTTTATTTTATGAGAAAATAAGTTACACTTAAATAAGACTTTTGAAGAAAAAACAATGAAAAACCGTAGGTGGATTTAGAATCATTCCTTATGTCAATTTACACCTTAATATTATTTCTCTTATTATGGGTACTTACTGGCTCATTGAGTAGAATGCTTACTTCTGAAAGATAAGTTAAAAAATTTTAATGTTTTTTATCTCCTTTATTTCTTTCAGAACCTAAAAAGAAAAATTAAAGTCTATTACTTGAAGATATCTCTTGGAAGTGTTTCATGCATCAGTCTTTCTTTTAATTATTCTGAAATTTTTCAAGTTTAAAAAGTCATCTCCAAAGAACTTTTTTGTTTACAGGATATTCAGAGCTGCAGCAATTCACTTGTGGAATTCTGGGAAGAGAGACCTCCCAGAGATTACAGTCAGCATCCAGCTGGGGTAGTGGAGCATGGTTTACTAGTGGAGACAGATAGTAAGGGCAGTTCTCTATCACTGCTAATCTATGTCACATGTGTCCCAGGCAATCAGGATTCAACTTCCAGTAAGGGAATTCTGGATCATAGAGGTTCTTTCATCCTTTAACCAAAATGCTGTTCTTTTAATGGGCAACTTTGGACCAACTTATTTCCTGAGCTGAAGGTAGTAGATGACTTTTAAGTGCCTGAGCCATTTGGTACTTAATACCCAGTTAATGATTCGTTAGAATGACTCAGCCATAGAGGGTCCAGGAATTAAAAAGAACAAGTATCCATCTAAGTGCGTTAAGTTTTTAAGGAGCAGATGCAATTGTAGGCAATAGGAGAAGATCAGCTGGTATCTAAAGGTTGAAGATTGGCAAGAGGGTATGATATAGGTAGCTAATAGACATCAACAAGACCAGCAAAATTTGAATATTATAGCAGGTGGGTAGAGCAAAGCAACAAGAAGTCTAAGTTCACAAGCAGATGGGCAGGTCAGAGAAGACTGTGGGCAAGTAACAAGGACAATGTTGCAGGGCTGAGTTTCTGGGGCAGGAGTTGAATACACTGGGAGAAATTACCTGTGTGTGCTGGGAATACGAACAGGAAGGAGTGAGCGCTGGGTGGGCTGGCAAAGCACAGCCTTGGGCATAGGAAAACAAAACAGGGATCCCCAGAAGAGGTACAAGAGGATAATTCAGTGATTAAAAAAAAAAGAGTTCAAAAATCCATTTATTAGAACTGGGGTAGGGCTAGCATTAAGTGAAAGAAGAGGGAAAATGAAGCCATTCCCTCAATGATCTGAATTTCTAAGGTTTCTTCTTTTCTATTTGTATATTTGATTTCTCTTTTGTGTTGCAAACTCTCCTGGAATATCTGGTGATCCTTGGCCACCAACAAACAGTTAACAACAAGGCACTAAAAAGCTTTGTGTGCAAATACAGACTTTACCAACTGATGAGACTCATTGCAATCAACAGAATCAGAAGAATCAGATTCTTTAAGTGAGACACTCCTCGCCGCTCTCCCCCCCCCCCCCCCCCCCCCCCCCCCCCATATCAAGATGAAAATTTCTTCCCAGGTGTCATTCATTCACTTTCTTCAAAAAGGAATTCTCTGTCTTCTGCCTAAGAAGTAAATATCTCATGGATAGAAATAGAGCAGAAAAGGGAGTTCCTGCCATTCATGCAGACTCTTTCCATTCCCCCATGATCAGCTCATGTCTCACCCATCTTCTTGATGCCCCCATATTTTAAATTTCCCCCATTCAATGCTTGAGAATAAACTTCATCTCCTGCCCTTGCTTCGAATGTAGGTTAATCACAGGTAATCTTTGCTACAGAAAGAGATCTAGTCACTCAATAGCATGACTCAGAATCAATCCCTTTGTTTTAAATTACCACCCTCTGCAGAACCTGATCTCTTTAATTCTAGTGAGTCTTACTGATTTTGTGATGAGAATACGCTCCTTTTTCATTAGTACTTTACTTTGGAGGCCCTATAGGTTATAACTTCCTCCTCTCTTTTGAGTTAGTTACCACTTCTCCATCCTCTTTCTATTTCACAAAAAGGTTGAAATATAAAGGTTGAAATATAAAGATAAAGGTTTTTATCTCCTGATTTTTCTTCTGTTTTCCCTGTCTTTGAGGCTTTGTCATTTTTTCTTTACTAGCATGTTAGTTTCCTGAGAAGGATTCAAGTTATTGTCTTTAATGAAAACTCTCTCTAGGTAACTATTGGCAACATGAAAAATGAGGTAAAGTTTTGGTACTTAGAATTCTAAAGGTAGTCTTCATATTTACTATAAAATTAATAAGTAGACATATAGATGGAGTTATTGATACATGTCTTGATGGAAAGGAGAAAGAATGACTCATACTTACTCTGATGGCTCATAGAGAACAGGAAATAGAACTCCAGAGCATGCTTACCAGTCTTAATTTACTTCTTCATTTGGGTATGAATGGGGCTGAACTTGCTAGGCAGAACTGACCCAGATTTCTCTCAGAAGATAAACTTTACCTGAATTATCAAACCATGTCACCTCTAGTTGATTTAAGTTGAATAATTCACAAATGCTGCTGGTACCAGGTGCCTAGCTGGCTATATGTGAATAACCTGAAAAGTGTTTTCAGAATAATAGATATTCAGATCCCACACTTGTACCCAGAGGAACTTAATCATGTAGGACCTCATGAAGGTAATTCTGAGTTACTATTATAAATAGTTATTATATTGATTTGTTCATAATTATTTATATCTATCTGTATCTATTTGTCTATATCTATATTGTAGATAACTAGTACGCTAGACATACAAGATGCAAAGATGAATAGACATACTTAATCTTTGAAGAATTATTATTTAGTAGATGATATAGACTTAGCAAAAAGAATATTAATTAAAATGTAATTATGAGGACATTGTGATTTACCTAAAATATTGTGGATATCTGGAAGAGTCACAAGTGACTAAAAAGATCAAAGAAGGTCTTGTGAGAAGGTGTTCACTACATTGCATCTTAAAGAATAGGTTAGATTTCTATGAACAGAATGGATAGCATTTGAATAGGTTTTTCAGACATTTTCCTGAAATAAAGTGCTAAAAATAAAAATTCTGTTACACTAGATTCACTTTAATTTTGATATATTCTGTTAATGAGCATAAATAAATATTTTAAGTTAAATATCTAAGTTTGTTCATATGGCTACAACAAAATATTTACAACAGCCTTAATTAATATTAATAATCCTTATCACATATTAACTAAGTATTCATTGTGTATTAATATATTTTAACAGATATTGGACAAATTGCAACAGTAGATAAAATTTGTCTGAGTAGGAAATTGTCATATAAATATTAACTTAAATATACTCAATATTTTCTATTAAATATGTTGATAATATTCTTTCAACTTGATTTCCCTCTCTTGTAAATAATATGTAGTCCAAATATTCTTATAGGTCATTTTTGAGGGACAAAGGTGAACTTTTTTAAGCTTCTATTTTAGTATCATAAATTCTCATGTGAAAATGGGGAAATTTTTATATTCTCTTTTCCCTATTCCATTTATAGTTAGAAGTAATTTTTAAATTTTTTCTTTCCTCTCAAGCATTCCATTTCATCTCTTGCATTGCTTTTCCAACTTTAGGTTGATATGCCTTTGCTATTTCTTGGTAATCTTCACTTTCTTTATTAGTTTCAAGAACAATATGCCCTTTATATTAGCCTCATGCTCTTCTTTCAGTTAAAGTACAAAATTAAGTTGGAATTTTCCCAGATCTTTCCAAAGAAAAATGCTAATGATAGTAGGGTGATATACTCTGTATGTCATCATTAAAATGATTAAAACTGTTATAAAGCACCTATTTGTGCTCTGTGGTATACAAAGAGATGGAAATTACTGCTCTTCTCTAGGGAATCTAATGTTAAGGAGAATGCATTGGTAAAGGACATAAATTGTGAGCAACAAATACATAAAACAATAAGATAATGTAGTTATTTTAGAAGATAAGCTCTAGGCATTAATGAAGAGAAAGTATTACAGGATATACTTAATTTCAGAAACTATATACATACAAGGGTTGCATTATTATAGGATATACATGATTATGTTCTTTCCCTTTGACTCTACTCAACTGCCACAGCTCCTTCTCTACATTCTACTCTCTCTTTTCTTCTCCTTTCTTGCACATTTTTCTTATCCTTTCCCCAATCTCTTCTTTACTCAATGAAAGAACATTTCCCCAGACTTTCTTGGTCCAAAAAAAAAAGATCATTTATTTTCTCTCAAATTGTTCCTTGCCCAGTGACACTAATCCTAAATGGCCACTCTGGATACTCCAGGTCAGTGCCATGCTCATCTGGCTGAGAGCTCTACCTTCAGAGAGCACCACCAATTCCTCCTGGAAATCATGAAAGATGAGCATCATGGTACAGTGAAGAGAAAACTGGGAGTCATCAGGGACAATGAGTTGTAGGCCCAGCTCTGTTCCTAGCTCCTTGCCTGGCCTTAGTCCATACTGGACCTGATGGTTTCTATCTGTACCATGTGGAGGTTTGTTTCAGGCTAAACAATTTCCCCCATCCCCCAATATGTCTATATCCTAATCCTAGAAAGCTATGTTACTTTATATGACAAAAAAAGACTTTGCAGGTGTGATGAGGTTAAGAAACTTGAGATGGGGAGATTATCTTACATTATCTGAATGGGCCTGAGGTAATCACAACTGTCGTTATAAAAGGGACCCAGAGGAGTCAGGCAGAGGAGAAGGCAAGGTGACGATGGAAGCCCTGATGCACTTATGCGATTTGAACGAGAGGAAGTGGCCACAGGCCAATGAATACAGGCATCCACTAGCAGAAAACAGTCGTCTGGCCACCTTGATTTTAGCCCAGTTAAACTTATCCTGGATTTCTGACCTATAGAACTTTAAGATAGTAAATCTGTGTTGTTTAAAGCCACTAAATTTGTGCTAATTTGTTAAGGTGGCAATGAGAAACTAAAACAGGGTTGTACTAGGTGATTTCTATAATTGCTATTTTATAGCTATGATTCATTGCTAAGTGGACCAGACTGTGCAGTACTTGGGTGCCTTAATAGCCCTTGTTAAAAGGAACATTTTGAAAAGACTGTTAACCAGGTGTTGCTTATTCTAAAGAGCACGTGCTGCTGAAGAAGAGTGTTTGTACTGTCATCGCAGGTTAGTTCCAAAAAAGACTTACTAGTCAGAAAAGAGCATCAATCTTCTCCCATAATCTGACCCCAATTTACCATCCAACATTGTCTCCCACTACACCCTACTCTCTAGCCTTATCGGTCTTCTCATCACTTCTAAAACAGGCCCTTCTGGGTCCCAATTTTTTGTCAATGCTCAACATCAAATGCTCTCTCCCCAAATCTACCTAGAGCTCCAACCAAAAGCAAAGTCTTCTCAAAATCTCTCCCTGACCACCCAAATCAAATTGAATCTTTTCTTCCTTTATTTTCCCCATGTATATCATGTGTCCTACTTCCATTCGGACTCTTAAAGCCGTCTGCTATTTGGTGCTTACACTTCAGTCTCCTCTATTACACAGAAGGAGCATTGAGTTCAGTGTCTGTGGCTTATCATTTTGGTGTTCCCTGAGTACCAGGACCAATGCCTATACAAAGTAGATGTTCAATGTTTCTTGAATTAAAGTCACAGAGGACTAGAACCAACAAACCAATTATTGTTTCTTCTTATCCATACATATCTTAGCACAAAATTCTCCCATGGGGAAAGTTGCAAAGGAACATATAGTTGTAGTGGCCCCTATTCTTTCTCTTTATTTCCCACTGTGTTTTGCTTTAGCATAAATTTTCCAAGATTAGCCTTCCTCTGACATAGCATGGACAAATTGAAAAAAAAATTTACACAAATATTATTTGCACAATTTGTTCCATCAAGAAGATCAAAAGTTAACTCAGGAAACAGGGAATGAGTGAAGAGTTTTGTTAAAACACCATATGTTGCCATTATAGGAAGAACATAATCCCCTCTGATTTACTTTCATACAATAATTCTTTCCATTCTTTTAAATTAGGGGCATTTTAAGACCTTAAAAACTATTTCAAAGTGTCAGGAGTAATCATTGATAACATCTCTTTAACCACTTGTTCCAGACCAAACCCTAATTAAGTAAAGCTCTTCAGAGCCTGAACAGTGAAGGCAATTTATTCTACCTGCTTAATATTAAACGGTATCCCAGGATGGGTGTGATGATGGAAAATCAAGAGGTAAGTTAGTTCATTCTAGAAATACCTTCTGGTGGTAGAATGCCTGACACTTTACCCATTTCTTTAATCATAGATGGTGCTATCTCAAGCCATGCAGTTAGATAACTAAGAGAACTTAACTCTTAAATCCTTAATATACCAAAACAGGAGATAAGTAGGTAGTACCAAGGTGCCTATTACTGTTATGTTTCAGACAGGTAATTAGGCCCAAAGGTCAAATTCTCATAGTCTGTCTGTGAAAGGACATAAAGATAATGAAGCTTATGGATGTCCAATCTTGTTTTATTACCACCAGCCTAATCAGACATAGTCAGTTGGAAGCCCCTGACTTGTTTGAACAGATGTGTATGAGTTAACCTATATTGGATTCAATTGGCAGTGATCCTGGAGGAGGTCCTACATAACAGCCGTTTAGATTTAGCAGTGCCATAAATAACTTTATCTTTATGAACAGCAAACGGATACTGGTTCTTCAAAGAAGAAAAATCTGCTAATTCCTCTGACCGTAAAAGAACCTCTATGGTACGCTACAATGTACAAGTAAATAAACAAACCTCTCAGACTAAACCCAGGTCGCCCACACATGCTAACATCTTCTTTCATTATTGATTCTCAGTGGAGTTCTATAGTGCTTTCCAGTCCAGAGCTGGAATAGAAAACAAAATTCCAGACTAGAAATGGTTCTTGGCAGAATTCTGTCTGGCTATCAACTAATTTCTAAAATTAAGTGTTCCTTGCTTCTATCCCTAATTATTTGGATGAGTCAAATTTGGGAGAAAACAAGCATGACATCTCAGACTGCAAAACACTATGTGTAATTAGACATGTGATTTCCAACAGGAAGTACATCTCAAACTTTCATAAAAAGCACAAGCTGAAGTCAAACCAATGTAAGTTAACATTTTGATTGTGCCACTTGGTCTATGTGTCCTAGGACAAGGA
>NW_006300032.1:4917629-4921532 GCF_000327345.1 Myotis davidii | reverse complement strand
ATATATTTTATTGATTTTTTACAGAGAGGAAAGGAGAGGGATAGAGAGATAGAAACATCCATAAGAGAGAAACATAAATCAATTGGCTGCCTCTTGCACAACCCTTACTGGGGATTGAGCCCGCAGCCCAGGCATGTGCCCTGACCAAAATCAAACCAGTGACTTCGTTCCTGGGTTGATGCTCAACCACTGAGTGACACCAGCCGGGCAAACTCCATGTGGCTTAGCCTCCTCATTCTTACACCTGGAATAGTAGTATTTCTTTGTTATGCTAAATGAAATTAAATATTTAATCAAGTCAACAATCTGTAGACATTCCAAAAGTAGCTGCTATTATTAGGAGTCCTGGGAAAAGTAGCATTATTTATGTAATGGATATATAAAATATCCTGTAGAATATTTTAAACTCCTTGAGCTTGAGTTCCATTGTACTTCCTGTGTATCCCTTGCAGAATCTGTCAGACCTCATGTCTAAGTAGGTATTAAATAAATATTTGTTCATTTAACTTGATCATATATTGTCTTTAAAACAAACAGACATGCCAGGTTTCCCCACAGCTTCCACTTCCTGTGCTTTATTTATTAATTTCACTGATATCTTTTCAAGCAATTTGCCACTAAGTGGCAGACAGCTGAAGAATGGGAGACTCCTAGCAAAAAAACCCCACTCTTACCTAGAACAACACATGAGCCTCAGTAGAATATAAATGAAAAAATCTCAGGAGGCAAGGCTGTTTCAGGAAGGTTGGTCATCGCAGTCTGTGACAGTATTAAACAGGAATGGCAGCTAATTTGGTCTAACAGAGGAGACCAGCTCCATAGACACTATTAACCAGGCCAGGCATATATCCAAGCTCTGAAAGGCTACAAAAATATTGGGCCTACTATAACTTTGTTGGTAAGAAGAGAATAAATCACTTGCTTTGTTAGACACTTACAATTCCTAGTGCACAAATAAATTGCTTGTAGTAGTTGAAAAGGAGATTTAATAAATTCTGTCCTGGGACTGAAAGTAGTAATTTACTACCAACTAATGATCTAATTTACTGCATAACTCATTATCTCATTAGTCTTCAGAGTATCTCTTATAGGTCTTCACTTTCTAAATACAGATTGGCTTATCCAACTTCATTTTAGTCCATTCATCTCCATTCCATACATACCCAACAATGTCCTAGAGGCTGAAAAGCTAAAGATCTTATATCATTTCCCAAATGTAATTATAGCTCTAGTTTTTCTTTTTCCAAATAGTTTCCACAAAACAGTCCTACCCATGCAAGATTTGAAAGACAAAGGTAATCTTCATAATGTCGAGGCCATTCTGCCACCTCTGCTATTTCTAATAGCATCATCAGAGTGGTATTCGGTTTTGTTGTGTTTTTTTTGCAGCAATTATTGCAGAGGTCCTGTTACGGGTTGAATTGTGTCCTCCCAGAATGTTGAAATCCTAATCCCCCAGTACCTGTGAATATGATCTTATTTGGCAATAGGGTCTTTGCAGATAATCAAGTTAAGATGAAGTTATTAGAGTGGGTTTAATTTGATATGCTGTATCCTTCTAAGAAGGGGAAATTTGGGCACAGAGATAGATGCATACACAAGGAGAACATCAGGTGGACATGAAAGTAGAGATCAAAGTAATGCATCTACAAGCCAAGGAAAGCCAAAGTTTGCTGGCAAACCACCAGAAGTTAAGAGTGAAGCATGAAAGAGATTTTCCCTCATAGCCTTCACAAGGAATCAACCCTCCTGACACCTTGTTCTCAGACTTCTAGCCTCCACACCTTTGAGGCAATAAATTTATGTTGTCCAAGTTAATTTCTTTTCTGGCAAAATAATACAGATCCTTATATCTGGTCCATAGCTTTGTAGTTGTTGAGAGGTAGGGAATGGGGAGAGGGTAATATCCATTTTGATGATGCACATGATAGCATAGTGGGATGCTCCTACAGCCAGCAGTTATAGGTTCTGTTTTTTTAATTTCCTAGATTCCTTATTATCTTAAAGGAAACAACTATGTTGGTAGCCAATTTAGTAGTGGTTCTTAAAAACTCAACCTAGCCCTAGCCAGTTTGGCCCAGTGGATAGAGCATTGGCCTCCAGACTGAAGGGTCCCAAGGTTTGATTCCGGTCAAGGTACTTCGGTCAGGGTGTATGAAGGAGGCAACCAATTAATGTGTTTCTTTCACATTGATATTTTTCTCTGACTTTCCCTCTTCCTTCCACTCTCTCTAAAATCAATGGGAAAACATCCTCAGGTGAGGATTAAAAAATGAAAAATAAAAACTCAACCTAGAACCTGCTTCTGCCCTTCCCATTCTCTGACTTCAGACCTTTCTCTAACACTAAGTCCAGTGGATTCTGTAATCTACAATATGTGTCCTGTATCCTGGCTAAAGGATACTGTGATGCTCAAAAATGCACCAATAATTTTAGCTCATAGAAAACAAAAGTTTTATTTTTTCTTTGAGCAGTACAGTTTACAGATCCATAACAAGTATGAATAAATCAAAGTAGAGTGAAATTAGGTGGTAGGTCTAATTGAAATTAGGTCCCAAATCTTTAAAAGATATCTATTCCCTTTAGAGATTTCTGTATTTCTGACTTTACTGCAGTAGTAAGCTTATTGTTTTCCCCTAACCATAAAATGGGGGAAAGTGGATAGAAGTGTGACTACATGCATAGGATGAATTTTTAAATATGGTCATAGGCACTGTAAACTTTGTTGGTCAAATAGAATTTTTGGCAGAATTTTGGTTTTGGAAAGCTCCTTTCAAGACCTCAAAAAATAAAACTTAAGAGATAAATCAGTCACTAAAACTTAGGCCCAAGTCCTACATGGTTTGTAGTTAACTTCGTATAAACAATGTGAATGATGTACAAGGCATAACTTGTAACAATATTGTTAATAATCTCAATAGGTTAGAGTTGGCTTTAAAAATCTATAATGCTTATTACTGAGCCTTTTCTACTTCAAATGGATATACCAAGTCTCAGAGTAGTTAAGTGACTTACTCAAATCCAAAAAATTAGTGATTTGATTATTTAAAAAGACAAATTCTTATGTAAGAAATATTTTCCCCCAGTGTCCTCAGAATGCATGTTTAAAGAGCCGGTTGTATATTAAACTCTGATAGAGATACACAGAGGAATCTGAGCAAAGTCTTGCTATCTAATGCTGGGAATACTGACTCAGATGAACAAAGAGCATCATAGAGAGTTCAACTGATTCTTCAGGCCCTGCTCAAATGCTATCTCTGTCTTGAGCCTTTCTAGTCTCCCAGAACATGTTGGCTTCTGAATCCCAGAGCACTTCAGTTATTTCTGTAAGGATATGTGTTACCTTTTTGTTTAGAAAACTCTTACATAGCATTTACCTAGTGCCAACTGGTTCCAGTGCTTTCCTCAAAACAATCCTATGTGATAAATTCTAATATTATTTGTATTTTGTAGATGAGGACCTAAGGAACAAGGAGATAACTCTGTCAATGTGGATCAAGATTCAAACCAATGTGGTGCAGGCCCATAGTTCATGCTCTAATAATCTCTACTTTATACCTCCTTAACCATTTTAGGTTATAGGCATATATGCCCAACCTTTTCTTCTTTCCCGAAAGCTAATTGAGAACAGAGTTCATTATGATGCATGTCTATATTCTATATAACATTTAAAATGGTGCCTGGGGCAGACTTAGAAATTAAATCATTAAGTAAATGAGTCAAGAAGGTATATAGGCATCAAGAATCAACTAGACAGCAAGAACACATTCATGGAAAACACATTGGCGGTAATGGGGCTGGAGGAACACCATCTTTTCTCTTTGGTCACTTCATTCCCAAGGACTCCCTACATGCCACTTTGCATAAACTGATGTGCTAACATTTGTGAAAATATAAGTTGTA
>NW_006300032.1:4911534-4917606 GCF_000327345.1 Myotis davidii | reverse complement strand
AGCTGACTGCAGGAAGTGAATAACTCTTTATGAAACCCTGAAGTAGAAATGGGACTTTGCTGCTCCTTTTCTTCTCTTTCTGTTGTCTTTCTTCCCATATAAGTGGCCTTCATTTGACGTGTCCTGGGCTTCTTTCACTATGTTTGGAGAGGTCACCACTTGGTCTCCAGGAAGAGAACAGTCTGACCAAAGGAGTAGGACAATTATGTTAAGGATATGCAGGCACACTCTATAAAATATATACTCACTCAGATGTATGATTCAGCCACTGAAATGTTCCCTGTAGTTTAGATTTGTACATTTGATTTACCCTTCCCTCATAACCATCATAAAATCGCCCAAGTGCATGACTCACTTTCCTTCATTTATTTACATTTCAGGGATGGCAATTAACTTTGGCTAATAGTTCTCTTCACTAGACTGACTCAAGGATTGTTAAAAGCAACAAGCTTACATAATAGATGGTAGAAGATGGAAACACAAAATTCAATTTGGATCATATGTTCTGGTATTGAGATCTAACATGTGCCTATCTATTTGAGCTCTCAGCCAGGAGGTCTCCTGATCAAGAGCCTCGGCTCTGAGTTCACGTCTTTGATTTTGATCAGTCAGTCTTAAGGTAGCAGCAGTTTAAAAACCAGTAGCTAGGATAGAAGGTCAAGAAAAAAAAGGAACTAGTTACTTGCTATTATTATATTTTATAATAAAATAGCCTATATAATTAATTATTTAGCTTAAAACAGCAGTCTCATTCCTCAAAAAGTTAAACATAGAACTGCCATATGACCCAGCACTTTCACTAATAGGGGGATTTACTAGTCCTCTCATATCCAAGACCCGTATGGTATGTTCTAAGACCCCCAGTGAATGCCTGAAACCATAGATAGTATCAAACCCTATATATACCACAGTTCCATGTATATATTTTTTTCACTTGAAGGACTTCTATGGCTTCTCTTTGGTATATCCAAATTGCCAGCATCACTACTCTTGCACTTTGGGGCTATTAGTAAGTAAAATAAGGGTTACTTGAACACAAGTACTGCGATGCCACCACAGCTGATCTGACAACTGATATAGCTATTAAGTGGCTAACAAGTGTGGGGCATATACAGCATGGATATGCTGGACAAAAGGAGGATTCATATTCCAGGTGAGATACAGTGGCACAGCTTGAGATTTCCACACTACTTAAAACAGCACGCAATTTGTAACTTATGAATGCTTGATTTCTGGAATTTCCCATTTAATATTTCAGACCGTGGTTGATAGTGGATAACTGAAATCATGGAAAGTAAAACCACAGGTAAGCGGTGACTACTATGCCCCAAAGAGTTGAAAATGGGTATTGAAACTGTTGAACAAATTAAACAAGAGTTTAGAGACGTTGGCTAGAAATAAATGATGAAGATGTACTTAAGGGTCTTAGAGTTTGAAAATTAAAAACACAGCTAGACAAAAACCCAGAAGTGTTTCAAAGAAAAAAAAGTTAAGAGTTTTTGTAGCAAAAAGTGCATTTTTTAGAATAAATCAGTCCTACATTCTTAGCCCTGGATTGGCCTAGGACAGTGTCAGTCAGATTCTGACGGTCTGCATGATGCATGCCAGGTGGTCTTAAGGATGTGTGCCAGGAGGTCTGGTCTTTCCAGTGGTTTGGATAATGGATGTCAAGCGGTCTGGATACATGAGTCTTTCAGGTGGGGAATCAGAAGGTTACCTGGATGTTTGGCATATGTCCAGATGTATATCCAGACACTGACACAGGACTCCAGGCTAGTTAAAATAGGAATAGAGTCTCCTTATACCTCAACTGTCATAATTTTAATAATTTTAGGAGCTTCGTTAAAGCTCCATTTTACTTTCTCCCTATCTTCAATCTTAACTTAAAACAAATACATTTCCACACATGTTCATAGCAGCACTATTCACAGCAGTCAAAGGATGGAAAAAGCCCCATGTTCATCAACAGATAAATAAATAAACAATTGTGGCACAGACATAGAGGGAAATATTATTCAGCCATTAAAAAAATTAGTTCTAATAGATGCTACAACATGATGAACCTGGAGAACATCGTGCTAAGTGAAAGAAGCTAGACAGAAATGTCATATATTGCATGATTCCATTTCTATGAAATATTAAGAATCTATAAATCCATAGAGATAGAAAGCATATTAATGGTAGGCAGGGAAAGGAAAAATGGGGCAATGATTGCTTAATGGGTATAAGATTTCCCTTTAAGAGGATGAAAATGTTTTAGAACTAAATGAAGGTGGTGGTTGTACATTGTGAATGTACTAAATGCCACCGAGTTGTTCGGTTTTAAATGGTTAATTCCATGTTAATTAATCTTGTATCAATTATAATAATTGCATGTCTTCCCATTGAGATGTTATTAATAACTAAATGAAATGATAAATTTGTCTATTTTTTTTTTTGCAAATCAGTATAGTACACGTCCTACCATACAAGAGTGATGTTCAAAATATTAATAACCAGCAAGGCACACATGCCCCCAGTGAGAAATGACACATCCCATTAAAATTAGGGCAAACGTCGCCCTAGCTGGTTTGGCTCAGCGGATAGAGCGTCAGCCTGCAGACTCAAGGGTCCTGGGTTCGATTCCGGTCAAGGGCATGTACCTTGGTTGTGGGCACATCCCCAGTTGGGAGTGTGCAGGAGGCAGCTGATCGATGTTTCTCTCTCATCGATGTTTCTGACTCTCTGTCCCTCTCCCTTCCTCTCTGTAAAAAATCAATAAAATATATTTTTAAAAAATTAGGGCAAACCAGCTGAAGTCATCCCTGCCAGCCTTCAGACAGAAAAACACCAAAGAATCATTTTCTGCATGGGCCACACATTGCAGACCCTCAAGTATAGTTTCACTGAATCCTAACCCACAACCCGGACACATTTATAAAGGAATATTTCTTCAATTTTGCAGAAGCCACTCCAGTTCAGCGAGACGAAGTGATTGACTCAAGGTCACATAAATATTAAATGGCAGAACAGACTCACATTTAGGTGCCCATAGTTCAAACAAAGATCTCTTTCTTGCACAAAAGTCTTTTTTTTTCCAAGACAATTTGCATCAAAACAACTCAACTGCTACAGAGTTTTAGAAAAGATATTGGCCCTCTACATGATCTCCCTGATTTTTAAACTATTGAAAGAAGGGGGCAGAAAACACTAAATGAAGAAATAGACTAGACTTCTTGGAATAAGCTCAATGGTATAGTTATATTGATAAAAATGAGTATTTGACAATTTAGTAATTTGCAGAAATATGTCCTCTGGAACTAAATGTGGTAAAAAATGACACCCCTCCCCACCACCAAATCTGGTGGTAGTGTATTATCCAGGCTTTGTGAGCACATATCTGTCCGGGCACACAGGGCCTGACATTGAAGTTTAACCATTTACCTGGTAGTACTCTGTTGATGCCCTCTTGAAGTTCTTAATCATTTTTTTTAACAAGGGAACCTGATTTTTTATTTTGTGCTGAGCACTGCAAATTATGTAGCCAGACTTGCCAGTATCCGACTAATTTTAATTCCTACCTGACCTACTTAGAAGAGTTATTATGTAGATCAAAGAGGGAATAACATTATAACACTGTATAGTTTATAAAGTACTTTCACATAAAGCTATTAGTCTTCAGTTAACTGGTTTATAATTATTTAGGTTAATAGACAAGTGGCTCCTTGCTCCTTTCACAGGTGAGGAAATTATGACCAGAAAGGGTAGGAGACCTGCAGAAACATAGGCCACCTGCCAGCAAGGGCAAAGCCCACTGAGACCCGGGCCTCCTGACACTCAGCTTCTACGGCTGCCCTTCATTCCTCAGCACTAAGACCCCAGAGAGGCCTTATTTGAACCTTAAACCATATGAAGGATTGCCCACTCATTCTCGCTCCCACTGACTATCTGTTCACCCTGTTCATGCTCTTCATAGCATTGTCACAATGTGTAATTATTTCATTTTTTTTGTTCATTATCTTTCACCCGAATATTAACCCTACGAGGTCAGGAAGTTCTCTGTTCAAATCATCATGTATTTCCAGCACAACACCAGGCACAGAGAAGACCCTCAATAAGTCGTTGCTTGAATGAGTGAAGAAATGAATGAATGAGTGAGTGAGTGTTCTTTTCCAGTAGACTGGAGAATGCTGCCTTCTGAGCTGACACTAAAGCACTGTAATGTTCTTTGCTCTTGTGGTCAAAGGGGTGGATTTTGTTGGAATGTATCGGTTTACAAATGTTTAACTATCAGCTTACTTATCTACCTCCTGTGAAAATGAGATTCTAAACGATAATAAAAATGGCTTTGGAATTTGTACTAAGCCAGCTGTGCACATGGTACAGAATGTTCTCAGAAGCAATGGGACTCATGAATAATAAGGCAGCCACTTCCTGGACTGTACAGTCTTGTCTGCCCAGTGTCCTCCCTTGCCCACAAACCTTTTGTCTCCTGACCCGAGTCTGGATCCCCTCCTCTGCCGTGAGAGATAACATGAAACCCACGGAAATCACCTTTATCCTGAATCCTGGCTGCCTCCTGTGCTCTCCCGCATCCGCCAGCTTCATGCATAGAGCACTGCTATGTTATGGAAAGAATGTCACTAACACCACATACCCCACACGGCTACCAGCAGAGCCCCTGACCAAAGCCACATTATTCCATTCAAACTGTTAGTGCTGGATTGCTCCAGATGGCAAAGCTGAATCAACAGATCCCAGCAGGAAGGTTAGGTTTATTTCACAGTAGGTAGGAATATGCAGTTGCAGCACAAACAGAAAATTTCTTTGGCCTTTCCTAAATTGTGTGTTTGTCATGCTTAATAAAGTCAGGATCTGTTAGGCTATTTGCTACATACACAAAACTTCTTTCGACTAACAAATTTACACATAGCATTACCCATGTGAACCAGTGTCATTTACACACACACACATTATTTGAATACATGTTCATTGTAAAAAGTCAAGTAATATAAAAGTATATAAAATAAAAACATATAAGGTCTTTTTCTACCTCACCCCATTCCTCTCTCCCAGAGGTATTGTGTTAACATTTTAAAGTAAAATATTTCTCTCTTAACATTTTAAAGTATATGCATTTAAAGCATCTATTTAAAAACAATTATAAAAAGCATGTATAAGAATCCATAATTATTTTTATGCACATGTTTTGACATATTAACATTTCTGACATTGGATTGTCTTACATTCAATGGTTTCTTACATTCAATAAAACACTAAATATTTTTGCTTTATTTTTTAAAACAATATATATATTTTTGTTGTTGTTGTTAATCCTCACCTGTGCAACCAAGGTATGTCCCCTTGACCAGAATTGACCCTTCAGTCCATGTGACAATGCTTTATCCACTGAGCCAAACCGGCTAGGGCTAAATGTGTTAGTTTTTAATTAGATAGTTTATGTATGTATTGTTTTAAAACTTGCTTTTCAAGAGAATCTAAATAAGTTCTTCACATAATATTTACCATTCTCACTACATTTATGTCCCCATCACTATTCGGTATTTTTAAGTTGCAAAATATTTGGTTGCAACTCGCACATTTTCAAAGTGTTTCTAGGTTTATTCCTGACCCCTCACACAATGCCATGAGCATAAAGGTCCAAGTCCTTTATAAGCATTTTTCTGTGGATGAGATAAGGAATTTGAATCATACTCTTGGGAGCACCCTCATAATCTGTAGCTAATATGCACACAAGATACAAATAGCTTTTCTAATGCTAATGACAATAGGTGTGTCTTTTTTATTGTTGACAGTATTACAGATGCCCCCATTTTCACACACACACATCCCTCCCCTCTGAGATCTGTTAGTCTGTTCCATGCATCGATGTCTCTGTACCTATTTTGTCCATCAGGTGTGTCTTTTGACTTACACACTGGTTTATTTATATTTTCTTTAAGGCTAGGTACTAAGGAATGTCCCATCATGTCATACGTACATATGCCATATGAGAGTTGTGGGTTGCACAATATCTCACCATTATCTTCTAATAGGAAATGGGGAAGGGAGGTATTTCCTCAACATTCATGC
>NW_006300032.1:4895032-4911477 GCF_000327345.1 Myotis davidii | reverse complement strand
GCCACACACCCTCCCCACTCCCTTCCCCCAGTTACTGAGCAGCTGGCCCAGGAACTAAGCAGGATGGGGGTGAACACAAGAAAATTACAGCCACCAGCCACAAGGAGGAAGAGTACAGAGAAAAGGAGGAGTCTGACCTGGACTTGGATGGGCTTCAGTTCAGAAAATGCCTCCAAGAAGCAGGTAAACTCTAGACCCCACAAGGGGGAGTCCCAAGTTTCAGGTGAGGTCAGGACTCCTTGGTGCTTCCTCAGAATAAGTCACACCACAGATGCCCTATCATCGATTCTGGGTCCTGCCCTATATCCAGAGCAGACCTCTTGAGACTAATGAAGTCTAGATTTGTTCTACCTCTGACATAGGGGGTAGTCATGTGAGTCCTAAGTGTCCCCCAGAATATTGAATTTAGCAGCTAGAAATGATCCCTGGGCAAAGGAACATCTCACCCTTGGAAGGCAGTAGGGTGTTAGAATAACCACAGTATAACTATCCTAAAGGTCTAAGGAACAAATGGGAACTTGTATTTTAAACCTGTAGGATTAGTCAGCATTCTCGCCACTTACCATCATGGGAAGGAGAGGTTGCGTGGCTTTTGACTCAACGGCCTGACCTATACCTGCCACATAGCCAATCATGAATCTGCCACAAATATCCTAGCTGCCATCTCCCTCCAAAGAGATATCAACTTGTCCACCTATCCCCATCTCGTCTGCTACCCTCCAGTCAAAGCTGCCATCACCTCTCACCTAGGTTATTGCAATAGCCTCCCTGGTGTTTCCTTGCTTCTGCTATCATTCTCCACCATCAGCCTTGCACACAGAAAGTAATCTTTGAAAATGTCAATGTCCGATAGCACCCCCAACCTGCCCCATTAAAAGTAGCTGTGGTTTTCTTCTGCACTTAGAATAAAATCTAAACTCCTTAACCTTAGTCTGGCATAGCTCAGGGGTTGAGCATAGACCTATGAACCATGAGGTCATGGTTCAATTCCCGGCACCTCGGTTGCGGGCTCGATCCCCAGTGGGGGGCATGAAGGAGGCAGCCGATCAATGATTCTCTCTCATCATTGATGTTTCTCTCTCTCTCTCCCTCTCCCTTCCTCTCTAAAATTAATTTTAAAAAAAACAATTAAAAAAAATAAACTCCTTGGCCTTGACAACGAGTCTCTATGCATCTACCATCTCAGTACCTTTTTTCTGCCACTCTGTCTCTCACACACTGTATTCTAGATATGCTAAGCTTTAATATGCCTTGCTCTTTCCAATGCAGAACATTGGCTTTGCCTGTGCCAGGAAAATAGTCACTTCTGTTGTAAGCATGACTGTTCCCCCTCATCTGGAAGTTTCCACTGTAGTATCACCTGCTCAGCAGAGCTGTCCCTGTGCACCTGTCTAAAGGCTTCCCCCACATTACTATCATATCATTCTGTTTATTTCCTCCTTTAAGAGCACTTACTATACTCTATAATCATTCTCTGTGTTTCCTTCTTAATCTTCCTACATGAAAATGTAACTTCTGTCTCTTCAAATTTATTTGGGTTATTCAGTGAGTTTGGTTTTCCTCCTGACTTCTTAAATTGGACTCTTAGCTAATTTTTTGCATTTCTTCCTTCTTTATATATGCATTTAAGGCCATACACTTATCTCTCAACACAGTCTTAGTTATATACCACAAGTTCTGACATATAACATTTTGGTTATTCTTTATTTCTAAGAATTTCATAATTTCTATTCATTCTTTTTGATTGATTTAGAAATGTGTTCGAAATGTTCTGAATGCACAGAACAATTTCAATGATCCATTTATTTCATTATAATAAGAAAATGTGCTAGGCATATTGCCAATCTTTCAAAAAAAAATTGAGATCTTCCTTAAAGGCGAATATATCCAATTGATTTCCAGAGATGCCCCATGTGTGTTTTAAAAATGTAAGTTTATGCCAATAACCCCACAAAAAGTTAATTTCTATGCTGCCTGTAGATGTTTTTCCTGGCCTTCAAGGAATTCACAGATTTTCTTGCAAGTGAAAATTGCATTAAAAGAACATTTTTAAAACTATATTTTATACAAAAATTTTACACATGCTGTACTAGGAAGGCATCTTGCTTTTGGAAATGGAAAATTCCTATAATTTAAGATGAATTATTTTCTCTCTCCTTCCAAAACTTGACCTTAATTATAGTATGGAATATATTATATTATGATTAGATAGTCAGAAATCTGTCTCCCTCTTTTGATATTAAACACCTCGGGAAGAATGCCTGTGTCATGCTCATTTTATAAGCCCTTGCTTGCCTGGAACATAGTATTTTATTAATAGATTTATCTGAAATTGGTAAAATCATTGAATAGTAACCCTGACCAGTGGGTAAGCTCAAGGACAGAGACCTTCTTATCCATCTTTGTAATCCTGAACCCAACGTGGTACCGGGCAGAGTAAGGGCTTGAGAGTTTCATTGATCAAATGAGGAAGGTCACTTTCTCAAATATGCAGGGAGGAAATGTATATTACAAACACCAAAGAGCACGTATGAGTCAGCTTCTGAAACATTTCATTCTGCCGTTTATTCATGAATCCAAGGAGTTTGAATTTATTTCCTGAAAGAATTTTAATTGGGTTCAACTGTTTAACTCTTCCTGCCTCCCCAATGACTTTCACTTGAAATGTATTAAATAATTCATTTCTGGGTTTCTAGAAATAATTCTTGTAAAAATAGCTGCATGGAATCAAACTTCTGATGGTTTGCGCACCATGTAGCAATATATAATTTACAGATTTTTTCCCCTGAGAGTCAGACCAGGCATGTCAGAATCTAAGACAACTCAAACCCTGGTGCGGCTTCTGAGAACATGTCCAGTGAGATGTCACCTGGAGTCAGCATAGGTGGCTGATGCTCTCTTTCCTGAAGAAATGATTTAGTTCCCCAAAACCAGCTTCCAGAAAGAGAAACCTGATTTCTCTTTCAGCCTTCCTAAGCCTAGTATAATTGAGTGAATACTCTACAAGACTCAGATCCAAAAACCCTGAATACTTTCCCCATCAATTCAACATGTGTTGAACTCTTACTCTGTGTATAGTTCTATGTGTCTTCAGTCAGCCATTGATCTGTTAGTGTGTCATTCTATCTTCTTGTTTGAGTTTCCATTACTCTTCTTTCATCAATAATATAAGAATGCTGAGGAGCAAGAGTGGTCTAAGTCAGAGATAAGAATTTATAACTCAACAGACAGGAGAAACATACAGGGTATTTTCTGCAGTTAAATGTGCTACACTCTAAATTTTATTCAACAGGTATAAGGAGCAAAAGTCTACACAACTGGTTATGAAAGCCATGAAATAGAACATTCATGTCTATTGTAAAAGAAGACTTAATGAATGAATAAAATGCTGGTGTTTGATATCTTCTTTTGCGCTCTTCAGCATAGATGAACTAAAATCATATAAGGAGAAATGTTTAATCAGTAAGTATTTTTAAAGTGACAGCCCTCCACTCAGTTTCAGAAAGGGATATAAAAAGTAGTGTTTGCACAAATTAAAAATTCTTATTAGGGCAACTGAGATGAAGTGACTTACACCAAGGACAGAGAGAAATAGTGAGAGTGAGCAAGAGAGAGAGAGAAATAAACCTATATCTAATCAGAAAGCTATATTTATCATATGTTCATAAAATTATATAAAATGATATCCCAAAACTAGTAATCTCAAAAAGTGTGTGTATGGGGGAGGGGAGGATCAATGCATTTTATTTTATGTTGAGTGAGTGGATTTGGAGTAAAATTTTTCTCTGCAACCAGTAGCACAGTATTATTAAATTAATTTCCAGGAATTTGTATTCCATTTAATCATCTTGTCCATGATTTCAATGCCAAGACCGCTGAAAAGGACTTTAGATAGTACTTTTTGTATTAGCCTGAATTTTTTTAAATTCTATTTTCAGGCAGGCTCCCCAGATGAGAACAGCATGAAATATATGTGTTTGGTTTACATGTCCTACATAATCACCTTTCTTGATCACTTTGTCATGATAAGAAAGACCTTTTTCTAGTTTCTCTTCCAACCACAAGTGGATGTTCGACTGGATTTTCAAATATAGCCATTAAGAGGAGGGGAAAGGGGTATCTACCTGCCAAGAAAGAATGTGCCACATCCTCTGGCTGGCTGTGGGCATTATTGGTCCTTTTTAAACATTCATGTTGCCTCCATCTGCTGTGAGGGAGAACAAGGGTTATGAGCAATGCCTGTGATTACTGAATCGGCATTCATGACTTGTTATTTTCCTGTCACCCTCCCTACCTTACAAACTTCAGGGAAAGATCACCACAGAGCACCAGAGCATCCCTGGGAGTTTGTGGTTAGAGTACCTCTTGCTGGTCTCTTGAACTCATCTGGGTTAGATTTCTTACTATATTTCAAAAGGTTTTCACTACCATGTGCTATCCATAGCAACCAATTACACAGCAATAGCAAAAATAACTATGATTGTTATATATTTAGAAAAGTCAAGACACATAATAAATCTAAAATGCATCCTCAAGAAACGCACCTGCATTTTAGCTGCACCTGTTATTTTTTATTATGCAAAATGTTGTTACAGCACATAGGCTATTGTCAAAATATTTACACTGGGCAACGAGAACATGCTTAGAATCTAATAATCTGTTAGTGGCCTAATGACAGTCACTCTGCAGTGCTAAAATGCACTGCTTCCGTCTCCAGACTACTCACCTAAAAAGCTGAAGTATACGTTCTTAAATGAATGCAAATAGTTGGAGCTATAAGTAGAAAGATCTTAAAAACATCAAGTCATAATTGCCAGGCACTCTGGTCTGGCTCAGAAACACTTATGTTTTCACTTTATGTTTCAAAATAATAACTTGATGGTGGTTTTAAAATATAATACATTTATTTGGATGAAAGCCATCTATTGTGTTGGTGATTTTTTTTATTACAAAAGTGTTAGGTCTATTTATTTATTTATATTTACTGCAGTGGTACAAAAAGGAAGACTTATAATGTTTGCTTTCCCATATTCCACTTCCACAGTTATTTACCCACCCCTATACATGTGCACCCACCACACTGCCACACCTCATTATAAATTTATATGTTGTGTACATATGCATTCTCACATACAATATATGTAGACTGAATTGTTTTCATCAAGATGGAATTATGATGTCCATATTGTTCTATAATTGCTCCCACTTTCTATTACATGGTCATTTTCCTAAGTCAATACCTCAACTTTCCTCATTTTATAAGTACTGTATAACATTTGTTTAAATGGACATACCATTATTTATTTAACTATTTTAAATATTTAAATTGTTTCCAATTACAATCAATACTGCAATAAGCCACGTCATTTTTCTTACCATGAATATATTTAGCTTGGGGGTACTTATATTCTTTAACTTGTCCTGTCTTAACTAACAAAAAAAAAATTTCTTCAAGATCCTGGAGTTATTATATTGATGCAAAGTGTTGAAAAGCAGTTTTGAACTGCCACGGGTATAGTCATACTGCAAATTAAAGCAGGTCCTCATTAGAAATCTTACCTTCCAGTTGTTTCTCTCTCCCCTACATGAACACAGGAAATCTATACTCTGTTAAGGTTGTCCTTCTCAATGTTGTTATCACTTGTTTTCACTGTTATTAAATATTTTCTCTTGAAGCGGAAATCAAAGCATCAGCTCTCTGTATCACCTAATGAAAGAATTGCTACATGCATTTCCTCAGTAGAACTGTATTCAGGGTGTGGTGTAAGCTCAGGAAATTAAGAACCCACCCAGTTAAAGTTACTGAGTGGTGGGTGGGTTGGAAATTTCCAACACTGCAATGATTTTAGTCTAACAATTTGAATGCTCCCCTTAGAGACTGTTCTCAGGAATCAAATGTACAATGTATCCTGCCCAGCTCCTTAGAGAGAAATAAGCACTGTTGGTTAAGAGAAGTAATAGTGTCACATCTCTTCTTCACCCCACTATTTCCAGTTTTCAAAGGGAGGAGTAAATCTCTAAAAGTTAAAGGTTGGGAGAAATTTAATAAGTATTTGCCATTTCTAATTCTATATTCTCTGAGGCTCTAAAATATTTTGTGAGTTTATTCCAAACAAGTATATGACTTTTACAAACAGAGAAACCGTGACTATAGTCTAATGCGATGAATAAGTTGTCCCGTAAGAGTCACCCATTTTTGGTTCCCAGGTCTGTGCCCAATACCCTGCACTGCCACTTCCCCTGCCCTGATGACATCATCAGGATAATGCGTCCTTTGGCAGCCACTGAACAAACCCAGGGCTGTCCCTTGCAATCCTAAGAATGTGCCATTTTTCATTGAGCAGGCTGGCTTTTATCTTGCTAAGTGAGAGATATCCTATACACCATTTAGGATTTTTTTCCCTGCAGTCATTTCTCCTGGAAAATTGAAGGATTTGCCTGAAATGATATCCAGCAGGTACAATCTTGACTGCTACTTCCCCTGAGTGGGGACAACAGCTCAGAGTCAAGCCATAGTTTTCTTTACACCTGACAATATTTCAAGACCCACAGATGTTCTTAAGGGTGGTTACTGTTACACCGTGCTGGTAACGCTTAGGCGTAGCAGGCAGAAGGCAGCACTGGAGCTCTGGAAAGAGCTGAGGTTTTGCTAATATCCAGATCACATCAGCCAGGTCCAGGCCAACCCAGGCTGTGAGCTCTGGTTGGCCTGGAGGTGCCTCTGCTGGGCTCTCACCTACTGCCTGCAGCACACAGACCTGCTGGGACCAGGGAGACCAGGGACCACAGCACCTGGACACATCCTGAAAGTGGAAGGAAGACCAGAAGTGGGTTCCTTCCCACCCCCCTCACTGCTGCTCTTCACCTCCCATACACTTGGCAGGTAGAACAGCAAAATGAACCTATCACTCTACATATTCCGAGTTCAATTCTTCAGGAAATGTTGAATACCAACTGACCTCATCTTACCTCTCATCCAACCAATGCTTGCTTTTCAAAAACAGGGAATAGTATTCTTTTATCTGTGAGACTATATGATTTAGGATCTATTATAATATCCTGGAGTACAAATTTAGTAGGGTGAGGAGTGTGTTATTCATACATTTTTAGTGATTAATTCATGAACATTAAGAACATTAAATGCCAAGAGACACCAGTCTGTCGTTTCTTGCTTAGTGGGGTAAGTGCACTTATAGGTACTCAGGTGGCCAGGACAGTAGGTGCTGATAAACCACTCAGGAAAGAAAAGTACACCCTGTCTTCTCTCTGATGTCTCCCTTCTCTCTGTCCAGCAGTTCCCTCTTGTATTCCCTCGTTCCTCTCAGCTGCGTCTGTACAACCTGTCATGGTCCCTCCAATGTAATACAACTGTCAGAATGATTTCTCCAGAGCAAGCCCTGACCACATGACTCCCTCCCTGAACCCCTTTCCTGTGTCTTCACTGACACTGGAGAATGCTAATGCTCATTAAGGGGACACTCCAGCTCCCCCCCGCCACATGGCCCTGACTCATCTCCATGCCCATTACACTAAATGCTTAGACCTCTATCAACACACCAGGCTGCTTTTCCTACCTCCCATGGCCACAACCACCATCATCACCTTGGAACCACTCTACACCCCAACCCAAGTCACCTGATGAACACAAAGATAGTGATAATCTTTTCACATTCCTGTCACACAGCTCCCACCCCAAGTGGCTCTGTTCACACTTCCATCACCCCCCATGAATGCTCACCTCCCTCACTCACATACAGAGACCAGGCCTTGTTCCTCTACCTGCTCAGTCCTCAACCCCGTGCTGGGAACATGGTGTGCACTGAACACATGAGCATGGACCTGCTGCCCCCCCTGAAGAGTGAGTCTGTGCTTCTGGCCACTGCCAGGGACAGCCTAGGATATGAGTAAGCCACCTGGCATTCTCCCAGCCAAGGGTGGCTCCTGTTACTGCTGCTGCTGCCCTTGGGGTTACTCTCGGTTGCTGCAGGAGCCCCCGCCTCCACCCCACACTGATGTCTCTACAGCCCTGCTATCTCCACAGACCTGTTCAGTTCCAGTGGTGCTGTGAAGCGCTGTGCTGTTCTTAATATTTGACATAGTGGTTCTCTACCTTACCTCTATTAGAATCACCTGAATCCCTTTTATAAAATACAGATGACCAGGCCCAACCTGTGCCAATTAATCAGAACACTTGGGGTTGAGCTCAGGCGTCAGTACATGTGGTTTTAAGCTCCTCAGGAGATGCTAGAACAGCCTAGATCAACCTACACCATGTGCTTCAACTGTTTCACTTAGTAACTCCAGGAGATTACCTTGTGTAGGACAAGGAATCAAGATGACCCATAATATTGCTCATGTGGGGAATGGAAGCACTCCTCAATGAGTCCTGAGCAGAGCAAGAGAAAGTTTTACTCAGTAGTTTTCCTGCCCCTGGGCTCCACTCGAAAGGAATGGCTGATGTGATCTCCGGGTGGCTTTGTTTTCACAAAGATCATAGTTCATACTCCGGATGCATGGCCACAGTGTACAGATTTGAAAGCATCCCCACACTTCAAATTACAGTTGACATTCTCCTAAAAATAGTGGTATAATTTCACACAGATTGCTTTTTAAAGACAGTTCAGTATATGAGATTGTTTGTTTGTTTGCCATGTAGCATTTCATCCAGTCATTTCATAAACTAGATTTTCCGGAACAATTCCCAACAGTTTTACCCGATACAACAATGAAAGATTTAGTGTTAGAAATAGTGATACCTTGGCTGAATTTCTCCTTGCCTTGTCCTACCTGTCCATTCCCACTTCCACCTCGATATACATCCTCTGCATCTTCGATAACTGGGGTTGTGGCTGCTGCAGGGTTCAGTGACTGAAAGTGTCATTCTGTGTGCCTTTGAGATGAGCACCATCCTGAGTTTAGAAAAGAAATCAAAGGTCTCCATGAGGTGAAGGACTAATGCAACAATGCTCTTTTATTTACATTATGAACATAAATATGTTTCAAAACACAGGAAGATTCCCCAGTGTGACTCTGATCTCGGTCTCCAGAATATAGTCCTTCACAGATAAATAAAGTGAAATTGTCTTACTGGTTTCCTCCAAATATCTGAAATGCTGCATTCAAGTAACGTGATTAAAAACTGAGCATCTAATATGTACACTGGCTGAGTATTCCACGAGTAGAAAGAAAACACAAAACCTGGTCACAAAACTTTCCAAGGAGTCACTGTTAAGTGAACTAAAAGACATGCACAACAATATTTCAAATCTGACTATGAAAGCAGGCATAATACAGGTTTAACAAAGTACAGTAAAGAACAGCAAAGATCCATTAATTTTGACTGGATGAGAAATAGATTGATATAGTTTCTGAACAAACAAAGATTTTTTAAGGTAAGTTGTTTTTTTCCAGGTTTATACATGGGTAGGCAAAAATAGGTTTACAGTTGTGATATGCAAAACAGAGTTAATAAACCTATTGTAATCATCATAACCGGTGTGCCTTTTTCCATATGAACAACTGTAAGCCTACTTTTGCTCACCCTGTATATTCCTTTTCTTTTCTAACACACTCACAAATACACATCGCATCACACTCATGGATTTCCTTTGAAGTAGCACTATTAAGAACTTGCCAAGTCGGGGATGGTGGAAGGTTGAGGATTCAAGCAGATTAAAAATAATTTAAAAAGGAACTTCAGCCCTGGGGCATCTACAGGTGCCAGCACAGCAATCTGTTCCAAAAGGGAAAGTTTACCATTATTTCCTGTCATCCCTGAAACATGTCTTCGAAAGGTACAAATCAGGTTGTGCATTATCCCGTATGTGGAATGAATTTAAAATAAATCTAGCTGAGAAATCACTTCGTGCAAGATTAGTTATCTACACATATATTGTTCATAAAGAATTGGAAATTTAAAATATCATTTAGTTTCACACAATAAGACAACATGCTTAAATGTCCATGTATAACCAACTCTCTGTTAGACAATATTTTGGCGCAGATGAAATGATGATGTCACATAGATGTGTGCCTGCTGCAAAGAGACAGGCTCCCTGTCTTGCATATTAAAATGACTAGCATAGCACAGTATCTAAGTACAAAGTACACAGGTCCACCAGCATATTTGTCTGAATTTGTTGAAACCTTTAAAAATATCCAGTTATTTAATAACCAAAGAAATGCAAAGGCAAGTTCTTCTATAATAGGACAAGAATACTAACAGGAAAGCAAGCCAGAGAAGATATGCTGCCTGGGACGTGGACAGCGTGGGTGCCCGCAATACTGAACACTGTTTGCTTGTCATGACAAGTGACTCACAAAATCTGAGCAAACCCAGTGGCTCTTGGTCTGGCTGGGCTGTATTCTTGAAAAGCCACTTAGCAACCATGTTAACACTCAGAAGTATATGAGTGTGTGTGTGTGTGTGTGTGTGTGTTTGAGGATTTAACAAAAGACACTCTTGCCAAATAGAAATAAGTGCTGGAGCTGCCTGCTCAGTTTGTAGAGAATCCACCAGAGACTTTTCCTCCATCTCCTTCCTGTACTTATCATTCTTTCGTATTTCTCTGCTTATTAGTATGTATATTGTTAAGTCTACAATATTGTCTGAACAATATATGAAGACTAGCTACTGATTTTTTTCATGGGCAGGGATAATTAAGAGTTGCGTGGTTATTTGGCTACCTCAATAAAATTATAAATGACTCTTAAGGACTTTGGAAGAACAAATTTATTTTGTTGATCACTATGCATTTTGTATACTTGACATATTTCATTTTAAAAGACTAAATTATAAATGCCTAGTGGGCAGAATTCACACCTCTTAGAAAACACTGCTGCTCCCTACAATAAATTCACACACTGGACACGGGTTAATACATCTGGATTTCTGAGGTCTTGTCCTAATAATGCAGATCTTGCCACTGAGTCTTCCCAGCAGTGGGTGACTGGAGCAGGCCTCTAGCTGTAAGGATAAGATGACAACAGAGACAGAAAGGATGATACCCCTGTAGAGGCAAGACCAGCTTCTCAGCTGTTCATATGACTTGGCTTAAAATAAAGCTACATTACAATTTTCAGCTTTTTAAATTACTCAATCATTGACTCAACTGATTCATTGACTCAACTGATGATTGGATGAGAGGAAGGGAGAAGTAAAGGCCATTTAAAAAGTTCAGTTTTAAGGTCAGGGGGATGATTTTGGATACTTTTGCTTACAGAATGATTATATGAAGGGGGGAGATATTAATTCACAAACCTTTGGAAAGCTTTCATAATATATTTGGAATAACCAAATCGTTTTTTTAAAAAAACTTGCAAATTTAATAATTAACCTACCTCGTTAGATACAAAGTGGGACGATTTATATAATCAGAAAGAGTTGTATATTAACAAACACAGAGCCTCAAATATCATTTCAGTTCTTTAAATGATTGTATAAATTTAAAGCTGATACCTTTTTAGTTTTATGAAAGCCTGGTAGACATGGGCATAATGTGATTCTAAAGTTTTAAAAAATAACAGTAATCTCTAATTACACATTGTTCCCAGAGGTACCTATGGCCAACTTTATGACATGGGGTCCAGAAATGCCTTGTTACTAGAATGGGGGCCCTTTCTAATGCTCTTAGAAAACACAGGGGTTCTGTCAGGTATTTGTCTCTCCTGGTCTTGTCTAGTACCTCGTACCTTTCACATACAATTTCTTAGTCACATGATTTAAAAGAAATTTCCTAATTCATTAAATACTCATATTTAGTAGAGACACACTAAACAATTGCATTATATTGCCCGGTTGGTGTGGCTCAGTGGTTGAGCAGCAATCCATGAACCAGAAGGTCATGGTTTGATTGCCAGTTAGGGCACATGCCCAGGTTGCCAGCTCCATCCTCAGTGCGAGGCATGCAGGAGGCTGCCAATCCATGTTTCTCTTTCATCCATGTTTCTATCTCTTTATCCCTCTCCCTTCCTCTCTCTCTAAAAAAAAAATGCATTATACTGTGTGCAGTGCTGGACCATAGGCACCAAGCAGCCCAGTGAGAGGAGCTGGGGACACAGAGAGAACATCAAGGAAAGCTGCCTGGAGGAGAAGACACATGAGCTGACCTTCAAAGGATGAGTGAATATTATCCAGAGACCAAAATCCTTTTCTAACTTTCAGGTTATCTGGGCTCTAGCTTTCCCACCTTCATCAGTCTTGCGACTGCCTGCCTCTCTCCGCTTCAGGACCACTTGGCATTCTTAGCCTTACCAGCATTCATTCATGTTCAAGGACCTTCTGGAATGCCCTTCCCTGTCTGGAACTTCCCTCTATTCCAGATTAATTCTTGCTGATCCTTCATAGCTCACTCACAAATTAGTTTCTCAAGAAAGCCTTTTTGGGGGGCCTTTTGTATACTCCTCAGCACCCTAAACGGCCCTTGTTGCATTTGTCATCATTTTAATTAATAATGAATCGTGTAATTGGTTGTTCATTTTATGTTTCTCCTGCAAAAAAAAACATAAGCTCCATGAAAGCAGTACCCATATGCATCAGTGTTAACTCTGTGTATTTGGCATAGGGTGACACATAGGGTAGACAGTCAATGGCTATTTCATGGTGTAACTGCCTATACAAGAGATGATGAAAACCTAAATAGAGCAGTGAGGGCTGAGGGGCAAGGAGGGAGATTCTGGAAATAACTATGAGATGCACATTGGTACAGCCAGGTCATATACTTGATGGGGTAGGGGGGAAAGTAGAAGTAAAGGATGGCTCACAGATTTACTATCTCACTTGTCACTTTGGTATGCCAATCACTGAGCAGTAGTGCCTTATAGCCTCTGTACTATTTCATTTGAAACACACCCCCACAGAACTCTATTTACTGCTTTTGATGTTTCACATGGAGACTTGAGAGTTATGTGTAGAGTTATATATTAAAAAGTGAGTCTTTAGACTGAAACACCCTATCTTTGCTTTGGTCCAGACCCAAATAATTTGGTGACCTGACAACTCCTGGCTGTGACTAGTAATAATGAAGGAATTTGTAGTAATCATAACACATAGTGTGGAGGGGACTTAGAGTGATGCTCTGTAAAAACTGTCCCCTTTCCACCTTATCTACTCTCCTTCATTTCTTCTTTCCTTTTTCTCTATGCTCCCAGGGTCCCTCCCTTTGCCTAAGAGGGAGCTAAACTATTTTGACTTTGTCTGAAATGTGCAACAGGGTCTTTGCACATCCCACCCTGAGTTTCATATAAAGAGGACTTAGAGTTTCTTCTCCTTTCCCTTCCTGAAGTGTAAGGCCTTCTCAATCAAGAATGAATACAAAATGGGATCATGTAAAGTCTACTACAGCTTTTTAAGTTTGTGTACAGAGAAAGACCGAATAAAAGTTGAGGCTGGCAGTTGATGGATTACACTACATTTTCAAGTATCTCAAACATTTCTTCCCAAATCACGGCTTTCCCCCCAAACCACCTATAGTAGCTCTAGTATTTGTGGTTTAAATATATTTAAAGGTATTTTGGTCAGGAACCTAGATTCCAAGTAAAGTTGTCTATCTTTGGAGGGGCAACTTTTCACATAATATATGGTTTCTCCAAGTTTTCACAGCCTAATACATGATCAGTGAAGGTGTTTCAGTAAACATTTACATAACGAGAGAAATATACCAAATATGAGGCATATTTCCTTAAGTGGAAGAAGTCTGACTTGCCTTTCAGGACTTTAGGTATAACCACCGTTTACTTAAGTGGAAAGAACTTGTATGTTTGATGCAATCGATAACGAACACGTTGGAATGCTCTTAAATCCCTGAACATCTTGGCTCCAGAGTGCAGGAGTCACAAGGAATTGCCTGATTTTATCTATCAACTGAGAACCACCTGGTGCTGATTCTATTTTGTTGCTGCAACTGCGAATTCACTTTCTCTCTCTCTCTCTCTCTCTCTCTCTCTCCTTTTTCCCTCTCAAATGCTTCCTCATTTTATCTTTCCTTTTTCAAAATATTCAATAATTCTTATTAGAATATGTTCATGACTAAAAAGGCTACAGGTAAGTATGGAACATACATCGAAGACATGTCAAACACCTTCATTGTACAGAGTTCTGATGTGATGTCCAAGGTGAAGAGGTAATCATAGCAATGCCTTATGTTAAAGAAACAGGCACACACAAAGAGGCTTAAGCAGCAAAGTTGTATAACTCTGTCTGTGGGTCTAGAGATAGATTTCTATTACCAAAGCTCTACATAGATTCAGGGATGAGGTTCAAGGTTCACATTACATAACAATATGTTCCTTCAGGACAAAATATTATTGCCGCACTTCACTTACACAGTGCTATTTGATATGCTTGGCACAAACTGGCATGAGAGTCACCGATCAACAATGGAAAATGCTGTGCCTAACACACACACCGCCACCTACCCCTGCTGTTCTCTTATATAATGCACCCTACTTTTGGAGACACAGATCATCTCAAAGTTCTCTCGACTTTGACTTTGCTCCACTGATGCAGCAAGTTCCAATGACCCTGTTTTTTCCAGGTCAACCCTGCTGAGAAGTTCTGTTCTCGCTGATCTTTGGCCAACAGCAAGGAGTTCAGGCTGTTCACTGAAATTGTGATCATAGTTCATGAAAAATCACAATGGTATCCCCAGATGCAAACCCATCATTGCCCTGCCTCCACATTTTAAGAAGGCTACTGTAGAGAAATTCAACCAATGCAAATTATAAAAAATAAGTGAGTGTGACAGCCTTTCTCTTAATTCATGTGCATCTTCAGGATGCCCTAATGGTTTTTATTTTCCTTCAAGGTTGCTTTTGCTGCATATGTTATCTTGTTTCACTGAGATAAGAGAATTCTGCGTAAGTTTGCCTCAGACCCTTTCTTTTCCCCAAGACCCCAGCATAAGCCCAATGAGACTAAGAGGCAAGTAGCTAATAGAGAGAGAAGCATATTTGGGGCATATTAAGCTCTGGGTGACATTGCCTTCTTTTTCATTGCTATCTCATCAGTTATTCTACCCTCTCTCAGAGAATAAATAGAATAAGGACAAAATCAAGGAAAGTCAAATTCTTCTCCATTAGACAATTTATTACACATGGGTAATATAGATACATATATATGCATACATGAATGTATAATGAATATATATGTGCTATGGATATATATCAGGAAATGTGTGTTTAATATTTTATTTGCAAAATAAAAACCTTGTTTGTGTTGTTAATTTTTCTGGAACTAAGGACAGCCTTCCTATATCTCCCCTTTACATTTTATCTTGTTAGCTTTGACCTATTGTTCCATCCTGTCAAGCTATTTTAGGTTCCAACTTATTTGCCCTCCCACCCAGCTGCAGAGTCATCAAGACACCATGAGTTGCTTACCCAGCAAGCTCAGTGGCCCTATCAAAGGGAAGTTGGTCTGTCAGGAGAGTTCCAGTTCCTTTCACTCTGACTTAAATGATCACCTACCTCTTCCCTTTCTGTGGGCTCATGAGGACAATCTATTGCAAAGTTTTGTCAGCTTTAATATCAAATTATGCATTTTGTGATATGAGGAGTCTCAACTTATTCCCTTTTCTGAAAACTAGGACATTTTCCCATCCTCATCCAGCCTCGGGTTAATCTACCATACCCCACAATTCCTCCACCATCACTGACAGCAATTTTCAACTAAAATTGCACAGTCAGGGTGACAGATCTCCTGAAATTTATTTTGAAGTAGATAACTGGGGAACTTATAAATAAATGAAAAAATTGCCATGATTCAGGGTTTAGAAATACCTTTATTTGTCTTTTTCTGGAAGGACAGTTATCCTTTAGCTTAATCAGGATCATTTTTAAATGCAACACTAAAATTCCTGCAACTACAAAAATGGGGATTATTAAACATACATAAATTTTTTTGTTTTCATTTCTGCCATATTTTTTCTCATCTGGGAACCTCAAACTACTTTTCTTAATCCTCACCCAAGGATATGCATTTTTATTGATTCTAGAGGGAGAAGGAGGGAGAGGAAGACAGAGAGAAAGAAACATCAATGTGAGAGAGAAACGTTGATTGGTTGCCTCAGGCACATGCCCTGCCTATGGGATTGAACTCAAAACCTGGGTAGGGTCCCTGACAGAAATCAAACCTGTGACCCTTTGGTGCACAGAATGGCTCTCTAACCACTGAACACACCAGTCAGGGCCTCAAACTATTTTTCAAAATGTAATTAGTATCTCATTTTGTACATGGATTAGAATTTCAGTGCAGGAATTGCATTTGTAATTGTGTATCCTTATCTAATAAAAGAGAAACATGGTAATTGGCGTATGACCGCTATCCTTCCCATTGGCTAATCAGCGAGATATGCAAATTAACTTCCAGCCAAGATGGCGGCCGGCAGCCAGGCAACTTAAACTGAACATGAGGCTTGCTTGCCTCAGTGACTGAGGAAACCAATGTT
>NW_006300032.1:4877323-4894333 GCF_000327345.1 Myotis davidii | reverse complement strand
CGCCAGACTGCCAGAGGGATATCTGATTGCCAGCTTAGGCCCCATCCCCCAACCAGCGGGCGCAAACCAGCAGGTGGCCATCTCCCAAGGGGTCCCAGACTGCAAGAGGGCACAGGCCGGTCTGAGGGACCCCCCTCCCCCCCACCGAGTGCACAAATTTTTGTGCACCGAGCCTCTAGTAATCATATAATTTAATTATATAATTATGTTATCAGTAAATTGTTTTAAATCTATATTTTAACTATTAACCAAAGAATAGATACACTAAACTTTTTAGATCAAAGTTGTATCACTAGATGAAAATTCCAGTCTCCACTTAACATTGCTTCTGATAGGCATAAGGAAAAATGTGATGGAGATACATTTTTCCCATATATGAGCTCTTTCAGATTTTTTTTAAAAGTATACCTACAGGAAAAAACCATTTCAATCAGAAAACTTACTTTCCATACTTATATTGCCAAAAGCCATATAATCTTTCCTGTCTTCCCATTTCTCTGATTGCCCAAGTTACCTAAATGAGAAATTGCAGGCATTTTCTATAGTCTAAGGTTTTTCAGCTAATTCCATTCACACAGGAACTGCCACTTCGGTGGTAGCGAGAAGCCAAAGGAAGGGCTCTGCAATTCACACCAGGAAAAATCTTCCTTCTTCAGAGTTGATATGCAGGGAGCACTCAAGCCTAATCTAGGATTGAGAAGTGAAAGTAGGGCACAGTGACTAGAATATCTGGGAAAGACTTGTGAATTAGAACAGAACTAAATAAAGGAGAAGCTGCATTGTAACTTAATCAGTCCAAGTAATATGAAACCACTGCTACTCTTCTTAACAATATCACCAGGCAATGTTTTTTGACTACTTAACCTCTTTTAGGCACTAAGCTAACTTCATTACATTTTACATGTGTGATCCTAATAAATTGTCATCGTGACAATTTCAGGAAAGCACAATATAATCTTCATTTCAGTGATGAGAAAACTGAGAGGTTAGGTCACTTGCTCAAGATCAGACAGCTAGTAAGGAAGAGTCACAATTTAAACTTGTCATGACCCATAGCTTTCTACCACTTTCTATTCTTTACAAAATTCTTGTATAGTTTACTTCAGAAGTAAAAAGTTGTTCTTTTTCAACAATAGACTTCAGGTGAACAGAATGGGATCCACTACAATCACACCTAACACTAATAAGGAATAGCCTGCTTTCATTAGTCTTTTAGTTGCTTCTTTCTAAAAAATGTAATAAGCACCCAGAGATGTATTTCCCCAAGCAAAAGCCAGAACCTTGACACCACCCTCCATCTAACCCCAGAGTCTCCAGCATCCCAATCCCCAAACTCAACTGATCTCAGATATATGTTATCCTGAATCCTGTGTTAATGAACCCCTCAATTCCTTTTAAAGTGGTATTATTGCATCTATACGCACTTTTTACTATATATATATATATATACATCCTAGGGGCCCGGTGAACGAAATTCGTGCACTGGGTGTGTGGGGGGGAGTGTCCCTCAGCCCAGCCTGCCTCCTCTCACATACTGGGAGCCCTCAGGCATTGACCCCCATCACCCTCCATTCGCAGGATCGGCCCCTTGCCCAGGCCTGATCCCCCCAATACCCGGCTCTGACCCCACCCAGGCCTGATGCCTCGGCCAGAGGAGTTGACCCTCATCACCCTCCAATCACCAATCACCGAATCGGCCCCTTGGCCAGGTCTGAGGCCTCCGGCAGAGGTGTCAAACCTGGGTAGGGGACCCCCAGCTCCCCACGGTTGCAGGCTCTGCCCCTGCCCAGGCCTAACGCCTCTGGCCGAGGTGTCCGGCCCGGGCAGCGGGGACCTGCAGCTGCAGCGGCCCCGCGATCGTGGGCTCCACTTTAGGCCCAGGCAAGGGAACCCTAGCTCCCGGGACTGCCAGCTTCGACCGTGCCCAGCTCCCATCGCTGGCTCCACCCCTACTTCCTGTTATCACTGGCCAGGGCTGAAAAGGCACCTGATTCTCTGATCATGGCTGGGGGGCAGGGCCACCTTTGCCCTGCCCCCCAGCTCTTAGCTCCTCCTTGGGTTTCCGATCACTGTCAGTGGCAGTGGGCTTCTTCCTGCTTTCCCTTTTGCCTTCCTGCATTGTACCTACATATGCAAATTAACCGCCATCTATGTTGTCAGTTAACTGCCATCTGAGTTGGCAATTAATTTGCATATAGCCCTGACTAGCCAATGAAAAGGGTAGTGTCGTACGCCAATTACCATTTTTCTCTTTTATTAGTGTAGATATATTTAGTTTAGTTGTGTTTAACTTTGATTCATTTATGTTATTTCATGTCTCTGTAGTTTACTATCTTTGATTGATGTACAAAATTCATCATGTGAATATTCATTATTACAAAGTCTTGTTGATGGGCAGTTGGGCTGCATAGCAGTGTTTTGAAAACCAGTGCAGTTATTGATATATAAGTTTATCTTGGCTATATACCCAGAAGTAGAATTGCTGGGATATAGGGTTTATAATCATTCAACTCTAGAAGATAATGTCAAACTATTTTTCAAATAGATTGCACCAATGCATGCTCCCACCAACAGCATTGAGATCCTGTTGATCTGCATCATTTCAAATACTTGGGATATCAGACTTTAAAATTTTTCCAATCACCTGAATGTAAAATAGTATTTGTTGTGGTTGGGATTTGCCTTTCCCTGGTGTTGAATATCTCTTCATTTGTATACTGGCTAAATATATTTCTTCTTCTGTGAAGTATCCTAACCCAAGGGACAAATCTTTGCTGAATAAACTGCCTTTATTTTCGTCTTGGATTTGGTAACTTAAAAGTTATCTCCAAATATAATAGAAATGGGCTAGTATCCCCATTTCATCACAGCCTCTAGTAGCTGTTTAGAGATTGACTTACTGCCTTTAAATTTTTCTACTGTTTTTTTTTGTTTGTTTGTTTGTTTTTGTAGTTGTTGTTTTGCTAAAAATCAGCACCAAATTTTATAACCAGACTCAGAGACCTTTTTACACAGTTAAATGATATTACAAAAAATCATTAATTTTTAATATCAAATTTCTCTAAAGCACATTTCTAGAGGCCAGTGACAATCACTTCTAAATTTCCAACAGATCAGAGGCATGGTGCCTGATTCAAAGGCCAACATGCACAGGCTGACAAGTTAGAGAAGGTCCTTTGCCTTTATAAGGATGTCAGAAGCCGACTTTCATTTGGCAGGAAGTTGTTAGTGCATACAAATGCTATTTTAGAGTCTGGGGATATTTAATTATACCCTAACCATTATTCTTTATAGCTCCAGATGCTAGTGTCCCAACTATTGTCCAAAGTGTAACAGAAACAAATCCGGTAGCAGGAAGCCCAGAGCCCACTCGCAGACACCTGTTGCCACTGGAATCACAAGCGACACTTGCAAGATACTGCATATGGATGAGCAGCAAACGTGGCCGCTGGCTCTGCCTCACTAACACAGAAGGGGATTATAACTTCGCCTGCTGCCACCAGTGCCTGCAGTGGCTTCGGAAGCAGAGGAAGAGTTTTAAAAGGACTTACATGTACAAAAAAAAAGAAAAGAAAGAAAAAAGAAAAGAAAAGAAAGGGGGACACAACTTAGAGGGGAAGTGTAAGGAGAGACTTCTAGAAAATAGTCAGAAAATCTCATTTTCTGTAGGGGCCTGTAAAACTCTCCTTGTTACAACAATGCCCAGGGGGGAGCATTTGAAACAGAAGGAAACATGTAGGAGAGGTTTACCTTTCAAAATACCTTGCACAAGAATGCTTGAACTTGAAGAAACAGACAAATGCCTCTGAAATTAATGTAATTCAGTTTTTCCTCAATGGTCTTGGATAATAATATGTTCTGATCACTGTTAATTTCTTCCATCTGATGAAAAGGTTCATGTTCTTTAAGTGTCACTTAGCTATTTTGGGAGTCCCCAGGTAGTCATAATCAAGTCTGGTTGGAAAATTGGTAAGTTACTGAATGCAGCTATACTTCTTTCTTCTACTGCTAATCAGGGCCTCACTGCCAGGATAGTACAGGGCACTGTTACCAACTCTACTGAGGCCCTTAAATTTGTCAGGCCCTGTTGCTCTTTCTGCTGCACACTCTCTGATTCAATGGACACTGCTGTCAATTCCACTGGATCTAAAGAGGCTGATGCTAACCTTAGTTTGCTTTGAAGTGGAAAAAACACCTCTAAATGTCAAAATCAAATCTATAGAACTCTTAGTAGGAAATATAAGTCAATAGTTTTTAGACTTTCAAGTAGGAAAGGATATAAAACACAAAACATGCTAACTTTTAAAAGAAAAAAGGCATAAATTTGATCAATACAACTAAGGAATTAAAAAATTTAAGTAACTAAGAAATGTATCCTAATGTAGAGTGGAAACACAACTAAAAACTTTTTAAAAAAAGATATTTGAAACATATACAACTAACAAAGGGTTAGTATCAAGAACATATAAAGAAGTCCAATAAGTCAAAAAGAAGAACACAAACAATGCAGTAGAAAAGTAGAAAATGATAACCCACTTCACAAAAGAGGAATAACACATTGATGTTCAATTTCAGTTCAGGGAAATATAAATCAATTTCATGATGTAATATCATTTTATTATTTGGTTGGCAATAAATAAAGAGTCTAATAATACTTCGTGTTGAAGAGGATAGATAGCCACAAGACATTTCTTATATATTGGTGGTGGGAATATAAATTGGTGAAACTATTTGGAGAACATTAGGCTCCTAAAGTTTAACACCCTCATACCCTGCAATCCAGCAATTTCACTCTTAGGCATATGCACAAGAGAAATTTTAAGCATGTTTACCAGGAGATATATACAAGGGTGTCTACGGTTCATAATAATAAAAATCTGGAAATATTTCAAATGCCCATCAATGAGACAGCAGAGGAATGACCTGTGATGTAGTTAGTCATATGTGAGATATTAAGCAAAGAAAAATGAACTGCAGCAATGAATCTGAAAGATTACGTAAAGATAATACCCTTTTATATAGAGTTTTAAAAAATTAAAAAATAAGCTATTAAGGAATATGTAGAGATTAGCTGAATTAATATAAAAAATAGAAAGAATAATGAATACAGGATTCAAGATGTGGTTACCTCAGATGGGGAAAGCAAAGAATGGGATTGTGGAGGACCATTGATGAAAGTTATGAAATAGTAAGCTCATGGGTGATAGTTGCATTACAATAAGTAGCCAAACAAACAAAAACAAGTAAATGTATTGTACAAACCAATGACATATATGTGTCATGAGCTAAGGATTACGTTTAATCCAATTCCGTGGGGGGGGGCGGGGGGGACCTTCTTTCCTCCTTTTTCTCTCACACATTGTTAGCCATGCAGCTAAGCAGTGGCCAGAGTCTTCTAAAAGAGAACCTGTAGTCATTTAGTTGAGATCCTCCAACCTTCAACCCCAAGGGAATAGTAGACACAGTGGAGCTGGAATGAAAGCTCTCTCTAATCAATAATTAATGCACACTTCGGCCACAAGCCAAGCTGACTGTGCCAGGCAGTGGTTCCTGTTGGGTGAGTTTTCCATCAGCAGATTCTTGTCCTTGACTATCATGGAAATGGACTCACCCATGGGCAGGCATGCTCAGAAGCTGTGAATGCCAGAGTCCACTTAGCTTATCTCTTGACCACACTCTGTGAGGGGCAGAGGAGCCAGACAGATTAACAGGACCAGATCTGCAGAAGAAAAGACCCATGGTGGACCAGTCATTCTATAATCACTGGCCATGTTTCCTTTTTAATGTGGTTCATTTTTAGCCAACCCTTTTATTGACCCTCTAAACTGCCAAATCGAATGTATTGTTTGGGAGAGGCACTTGAACAGCGAGGGCCCAGCCAACTTTGCAGTCACTCTCTCGGTGTCCTGACTGGAAAGAACAGATAAGCCCTGTTTGTTGTAGGATAGCAATACACTGCACTGGGAAAGCTTATCGCCCACAGCACCCAAAAATTTGTTCCCATGCGCTCTAAAAAAAAGTATTATTGTGAGATTTATTTCTGCCTGCAAAAAATAACAATTTGGAATATCCAGAAAAGTATAACATTAAAAATATCTATTATTTCCCAACAGAGGGAAAAAAAAGCCTATATTTAACTTCTGGTTTATTTCCCTCCTGTTGTCATTTTTGCTTTCTGTAATTGATATGTACACACATCCTTCTTCTTGTTTTCCTGTGCCCTCCACCTCCCCCATATTCTGATCATATTGTTTTGTATCCTGCTTTTTTAAAAAAATTTAAGAACTTATTGTTAACATTTCATTTTGTCATTATTCTTAAAAACACAACTTTGAAAGATTACACAGTAGGCCATCAGATGGATTTATCAAATTTTATTTAATTATTTCCCTATTGTGTTGTTTTCTCAATATTGTATCATCAGACACGATGCCAGGAGAATATACTTGCACATAGATCATTGTGTACAGCTCTTATTATTTCTTTGGGGTAAATTCTTAAAAGTAGAATTTCAGGATCTAAGGGAAAATTGTTAAGACTTTTAAAATATATATTCCAAATTGTCCTCCAGAAAACTTTATATCATTTATATCCTTATCAGCAGTGAATAGAGTGGCTTACAAGTTAGAGCTTTATAATTTTTAAATTTCTGATAATTTAATGGGAGAAAATGATATTGCATTGATTTCATTTGCATTTTTTTATTATTAGAGATGAATTTGTGATTTTTTTAGCCATGTGCACATTTTCTACTATAAAATATCTGTTTAATATTTTACTGAATTTTAAGCTATTTTTATTTATTTCAGAGGAAGGGAGAGGGAGAAAGAAATATAAACATCAATGATAAAAGAGAATCATTGCTCAGCTGCCTCTGGCACGCCCCCTACTGGGGACCAAGCCCACAACCTGGGTATGTGCCCTTGACCAGAATCGAACCCAGAGCCCTTAAGTCCGCAGGTTGATGCTCTCTCCACTGAGCCAAACCAGCTAGGGCTTGCTCATTATTTTTTTATTTTCATTTTTCTTGTTGATTTATAAGAGCCTTTTATATAATGACTAGTGGCCCAGTGCATGAATTCGTACACAGGTGGGGACCCTCTGGGTGGGCTGCAGGATCAGGCTGAAAATCGCAGTCCAACACTGCCTGCAGCTCCTGCTCCCGCTCCTGTTCATCCTGCCCCACTGTGTCTGCTGCAGGCTCGTGCCCAATCAGTCCTGATCAGGAGAGGCTGTACTCACCAGTCATGAGCCCTGCATCTGGTGCCCTCCCAAGGGGAGTGGCCTGAAGGATTGGACTGAAACCAGCTCTCTGACATCCCCTGAGGGCTCCCGGATTGCAAGAGGGCGCAGGCCACACTTAGGGACCCCACCGGTGCACAATCAGGCTGGGGAGGGACCACAGGAGGGCTCGAGGGTGTGTCCGACCCATCTCACTCAGTCCCATCTCATTCAGTCCCCATCAGCCAGACCCCAACAGTAAGCTACCCTACCAGTTGGAGCATCTGTCCCCTGGTGGTCAGTGCACATCATAGCAAGCAGTTGAGCAGCCTTAGCATATCATTGGCATATTACGCTTTGATTGGTTGTTCAGTTGTTCTGCTGTTTGGTCTATTTGCATATTACCCTTTTATTATATAGGATACAACACTTAGTCTATTATAAATGTTACCAATATTCTTCAGTAATATTTTGCTATTGAAAATCAATTTATATTTTTATAGACATACAAAGGCTCTAAAGTTTCTTTATTTATGTTGTCAAATTAGTAAAGTTCCCTTTGCAGTGTTGTTTGTTGTTTTTTTCTCTCAGAAAGCTTATTTCCATAATAAGATCAAATGAATAAGGATCTATATTTTCTTTCAGCTACTTCATGATTTTGTTTTAATGTATCTTATCCATCTTGATCTATTTTGGTGTATGTTACTAAATGAGAATTTAGTGGAATTTTTATTCAAATAAGTAACCAATTATCCTGACACTATTTATGAAATATTCTCTTTTCAAGCTGATTTGTGATGTCATCTTTACATATACCAGATGATCTTTTATAATATAATCTATTTCTAGATTACTTTGATTCACTGAGTAATCTATGCTTCTGTCAGCGCTAGACCGACTTAAATATTATAGCTTTAGAATACAATTTAATATGTAGAAAGTTCCCCTTGCCTCTAACAACTATTTTCTTTTTTTCAAGAGGTTTTATTCCATTTTTCCCACTTATACTTCCAGATGAGCTCTATTTTCTATTTTAAATTGGCCCTATGGTGAATATGAGATGCAAATAAGAAAAATACTCAAAAATCAGATTAAGACAAGACAAAGTTTATATTCATTCCATGCTTACAAGTTGAACTAAAATAATTGTATTCAGATATTTTCTTTCTCCTTTACTGGGATATACACTAGATTATTGATTATTGCTGTATGCTAGAATTACTCATTACCTACATTAATAGAGCAGAATTGCATGTCAATAAAAATATTACCCACATCTCATTTTAGTTATTATCTTTGGCTTATTTCCCCTTAAACTTTTCACCAGTGCTATTAGGAAAAAAGCCAAAGGGGAAACTTCGGTTTTTATCTTTTGTTTTATTTTTTGTTTTTGACCTTTTTTGCAGAGGGGACAAGTTTCAAAACTTGCTGATGATCATCCAGAGAACCCCTCCAGCCTGTAATAATCCTCCTATTGGAAACAATGCCCAAAAAGTAAAGAAGACAAACTTTAAAGCCATCTATTAATATTTTATATTCTTTTATTTGAAACTAAAGCAATACAAACTATAAAAGTAAGCTGTAAATCTTCTATTGCAAAATCATTGTTGTGGTAAAATATGAAATTACAAAATGAGTAGAGTCACTAGTTACCCCTCCACCAGGGATGGAATCCCTCCCACAACACCCCATGGTTAATGGATGTTTTTCTTTTACATAAACACTTTGTGTGTAATTACAAAATGAGTAGAGTCACTAGTTACCCCTTCACCAGGGATGGAATCCCTCCACAACACCCCATGGTTAATGCATGTTTTTCTTTTACATAAACACTTTGTGTGACAGGGAGCTCTCTGACCAACACCAGGATGTTGGATTGAAAACCTAAAGATAGAAATTAGAAACTGTTCAACAAAACCCCAAATTTGCTTAAAGACAATTAACTTGAGATGTTCTGTGATCCAAAATAACTCCAGAAATAATTGCTCATGGGTTTAATGATGTAGCAATATTGGGTAGAGGCCTTGTGGGTGAGAAGAAAATACAACCATCACCATCAATGCTTGCAAATATTTAAGGGGCACAGCCTGTAAGTAAGGCTCTGAACAAGACACAGAATTCAAACATAGACCTTGCCCTTGAGAAGCTAGCAATGTAACTGAATGGTCAGGGCATACACTAATACAAGGTCAATCAGAATGTCAAACAAGTGTGAAAAGAAATAAATGTTCACTTTTTATGTTTTGTGGACAAATTTACTTGGTTCCAATGTCCTTCCTACCCTTTTTTCCTTTTGCCAGAATGTTCTGACCTTGGTTTAGATTTGCTGAATTATATGCATTTATTTAGCTTTGCTGAGTTATATGCCTCTTGCTCATCTACTTTCCTTTTTTAGAGACCAGAGGAAGATACTGCTAAAAGAATCCACAGGAGTTGTTACAAGCTGGACTACAAACAGTTCATCCATCAGGGTCTACAAAATCCCCACACTGGCTCAGGGTCCAGCAATAAAGCTCTAGCCTACCGCTGGGCGGGTTTCTGAAAGTCATGCCTCACCAACATCAGACCCCTTAGCAGTGTCACTTTCGCTTGGTAAACATTAAGCCCATCACTCAAACGTGAGTTGTGAAGAACTGCATTAAGACTGAAACAGAGTTCTTTACATACAAAGAAGGAAGCCAGCATCTGAAAACATTTAAAAACAGACGAAAATGTTGCAATATGACTTTTTGCACGTTTTACTTGGTCTAATTTGCTTTGGAGTCACTCACTATTTTACGTTTTCTAAAAGGATTTGTACTTCTAGGATGTATATGACAGCCACCCTGTCCGCAAATCAATATCAAATGCAAGACCTCGCTGCCGCGCGTCCCTAGCCTACTAAAATAGTGCCGTCTAATCAGGCATCTCTGTGCAGGAAACAGGCCTTCCTACGCAGGAAGCACAGGAAAGAGCGCTGGAGACAGCAATCCCAGCGGCTTTTTTGCCAGAAAGGACAAAATGGCTCTTCTGGCAACTCCTGACTCAGGAAATCGCTGAATTAAGTAGTCAATCTGCAGAGTAATTTAGCATGTCATCTGCTTCCTGGCAACAGATATTTGGAAGCATTTATATTGTAATTCAACTCTGTCATCATGGGGGTTAGGACTCCTTCTCTCCAAGGACTTCAAGGTCAAAGATTTTCCTGCAGTTTCTACAGAGCCACTTCTTTAAGTTGTTTCTCTCCTTTCCAGGCCCCGACTGTCTGGCCTCCCCCTTTTGATTTCTATCTGGGTCAAGCAAACTTTTGTTTTCAGAGCTAAATATAAGTTGTACGGGGGTGGGGAAAAGCCCATGAAGTGGTGTCCCCAGAAAATACACTTGCAAGTGTGCAAAAGGAGGAAGATGTGACCGCACGCCCCAGAGTGACAGCAGCATTGTTCTCTCTCGGGGAGAGGGAATTGGACAGAGGTCGGTAACGTGGGTTCCCTTTCCTGCTTCATCATGGACTTTCTGTGTAATGTTGTACAAGTAGTTTCCCTCCCTGCTCCTCCACTTCTCCATTTTGGAGGTGAATATAATCAGCGCCAGGCATCTTCTTTTGCAGACATTGAAGATAGATGATGGTTTAAAGCCACAAATGCCCTGCATGTCACAAACAAATAGCCCGAACCATGCATACAGGGAGATCAGCAAACACATGTTGTGGGGGATAAGAATTCTGTACATGGATAGAGCAGTTTCTTACAGCTGGTGAACACATGTACCCACAAAGTACTTGAAAGCAAAGCATGTAAAATATAAGCAGCAGGGCCATGTAATTCTTTCTGTACACATACATTTGTAGATCTTTACCACTTGGGGATGATAATGGCTAAATCCAGATGAGGGTAATAAGGCATCAGGGAAGGTAATAATTTTTATCTGGGGCAGAGGCGACTTTGCTCCTCTCTGGTCAGTGGCTCAGCAACAGGGCACAAGAAAGTATATCCCAAAATCATGAGTAACGGAAAAGAGATCTCAACCAAATGCCATGAACACCGGGTTTGGAGTCTCTTAGAGTCAAGACCCATATCTTCCAGAAAAAAACTAAGCTGAGACAGGGTAAGATTGCCCACAAACTTCATAACCTTTGTCTCTCAGTAATTCTGTGAGGTCAGTAGAATTATCCCATTTTACACATGGTAAACATGAGACTAAATGATATGTCCATAGTTCATCAGGGCACAAAGAGGCGGAGTTGGGATTTTGAACCTGTTTGTCTGATCCCAAACATTAGATCACGCTGTCATCTATGTACTGTTTCTATTATTCTATATACTTAAGCCTTCTAATTTGTAAGTGGAGAAAAAATACCTAACTTTATGAAACTGCTACAAAGGTCAAAAGAAATGACATACGTGAGGGTGCTGTACAGAAACATAGATTGTTTTTCTAATAGTAATTCGATGCAGCAACTTTTTGGTCTCTTCCATATCTTCAGCCTCATTATTACAAACACATGGGGAATTTTATAAAGGGCCAGATATGGATCCTAACATAACGGAAATATCATTTTGCATTTCATTGACTTTAATGAATGTACATATTTTGACACAGCTCAATTAAATTTTGAAGTGTTTGCATCTCAACAGTTCTTATAGATATCCAATTCTATGTGAATTATGTACTACCTTTAGTTTATTGCTTCAAAGGTCTCATTTAAAAATACACATATACTTAAAAATTGTCATATTCTTTAAGAAAAATATTGCGTAGAAATTAGACTATGGCTAATTAGGTATGACTTCAAATTCATGGGGAAATACCAAACGAGGAGCCTAATGGAACAGAGGGGTTTGTTATTGCCCTGATTTTCTTTTAATTTTCTGTAGTTATCACCTCCCCAGTAGGATGGGAACAGTAATACACATAGTCAGACCTGCCCTGTCCTTCAGGAAATAAGAATAAAACATAAATTAAGATTGCTTATGTATTATTGTAAACAGTGTGTTACTCAAATTCACTAAAGAAAACATCCACCAGGCAAACTATCCTTAAAAAATTCCTATTGAGAAATAAATTCCAAAGTTTAACATTTCAAAACTACATAATTTGAATACATTTTTGAACCATCCAATGGAAAATTAGATTGATTCCACATGTGCAGAGCTTGTAAATAGCTCAGCAATTCTTTCACTGTTTCCAGACACAAACTAAAGACCTCCTTTTCTTTCCCTGGTAGAAAATTAAGCTATTTTTTCGGGATCAGGGGGAGGAAATCGGGGAGTGAGGACTATAATGGAGAAATATAATTCACTCAGGACTGCCATACAATATTAGAGATTATGTAAATCTTTTCTTCACAGGATAGAGTTCCCATGAAGAGAAACGTCCACACCCTCACCCCCGCAACTTTTAGCCATGTGACGAGCTAAATGTTTTGTCATGTTGAAAAAAAATCTTTCAATTGCAGTGTGTGGGTTTATAGGACTCATAGAAAATAGCAGTTTCAGTGAAAGGCACTAAATACTAGTAAAAAGAAGAACAGGATTTGCCTTGTACAAAAATATATCTATATTCAGGAGTTATTCCCTTTTCTCATTTTCATACTCTTTAGTTGGAGAAATATGAGGTCACGAGATGTGAGGTCAGAACACCTAGGTTTGATCCAGATTTTGTGACCCCTAAATCATCTTATGCCTTTGATTAATTCCCAGCACCACTCACTCGGGCCCATGTTTTTCTAACTTACAATCTCCTGCCACTCATGTTCTGGGAGCCTGGTTTGATAGTGATAATTTACACGGTTGTTGTGAGGATTCATGAGTAATACCTAATATGTGAAGCACAGAACCATGCCAGGATGTGACAAATGTACAAAAAGTATTCACTTTTGTTCCTGCTGTTCTTGCTATTATTTAGATAATGCTTGCAAAATAATGGGACCTTCAGTGGCAACCCCAGTACCGTGTCACTTAAAAGTGGAATTGTCCTGCTTCCCCAGATATGAACACACAGATATCTTTAAAATCTTCTTCATTTACTCTCTAGCTTCTGAGTTCATGTAGCATCATCAATCAGTTTGATTGCCCTTAAGAAAGGCCAGAAAACTAACCCAGTGTGGAAACATCCTCAAAGTCTTCTGGGACCCATGGCTGGTGTCTTGGTATTGATTTCCTCTGTCACATTTAAAGAAGGTGTTTAGTAATCACAAACCAGTGAGCACCCAGCCTGGTCACGGGCACTCACAGGCCCCTGAAGAACACCTGGGAGGGCATGCTTCCAGAAAGGTCTGTGAGCAAGCTTCACCTCAGCACCTTGAATAGAGAGTTCATGAAGTCAACCTTATAAACCCCCTGCAGATGAAAGGAAGTGTGTGACAAAGGACTACAGACATCCTCTGGGTCCTTCAGGGTCCTCCATGCTTATAAAAGCACTTTCTACAACAGATACTTAAATATGACTCACACTATAAACAAAAATCTTTCGAAATTATTTTAATTAGCTTTGGGTTGTTGTTGTTTTTTTTATCCATCCTGAGATGGAAGCAGAGAGATTTCTGTGCAAAGAAATTATTGTTTCCCTTCGGAAGTCCTAAGAAGTACAAGGTAAACTGATAGCAAGGCAAGTGGCCCTAACCTCAGGAGTTTTCTGAGCCTCATTCCTTAGACCAGGTAGTTAGCATAAAATATTAATGACAATGAGCCAATTGTCATTTCAAAAAATATCATCAAAAAATACAGATTGTTTCACTAAGTTTTATTGCTCATTCAAAATCCATTTTACACTATTCAACTCTCTCTGAAAGGCCAAAAATCTAAGCACCTGGTATTTATAATAAAGAGCTTACTCTGTGCCAGGCACTGTTCCAGGTATTTTATTGTATTAAACTAGAGGCCTGGTGCATGAATTTGTGCACAGGTGGGATCCCTCGGCCTAGCCAGCGAATGGGGCCAATTTGGGTCATCTCGCCCAGTCCCAATCAGGGCCAATCGGGGCCGGCCAGCCGGTGGGAGGTACCACGGGAGGTTGCTGTGGGAGCTCACTGACCACCAGGGGGCAGTTCCTGCATTGAGTGTCTGCCCCCTGCTGGTCAGTGCACATCATAGTGACCAATCATTCAGTTGGTTGGTCATTCAGTCACTTAGGCTTTTATATATATAGATAATTTAATCCTCACAACAGTTTAATGAGTGTCATTATTGTCCCATATTATAGATGAGGTTGAGATTCAGAGATGTTAAATAACATGCCCAAGATCACACAGAGCTAGTACATGATGGAGCTAGTATGTAAACCCAAGAAATCTGGCTCCAGAGTTCTCATTCTTAACCACTCAATTATATTACCTCTTTTTTTTTTTCCCCAAAATGAAAGTGAATATCTTTAAAATTTGGGAAATCCTATAGCATATGCCCACTATAATAAAATTCTCAATCCCTCCCTTTAGGATGTAATTAAAGGTAATAATGTGCCCCTGGAACCCAACTAACTAACTTAATGAGCTATAAATCCAATATCTTTCTATGTATACATCACACAAGTTCATCTATAAATGTTTGTTTTTAGCAAGTATATAGATATAAATATAAACACATACATAGACTATATGCCAGAGAACATTGCTCAATTGATGCTTTTCTTTGCAACAAGTGCAATCCTTTTCTCTAGGGTAATCATTACCATCAGTTACAGAGGAACGTATTTAAGGGCCCAGCGGACTGGCCTACACAGAGGATGTGAACTTATGTGAGTTGACATTTAAACCTCAGTCACCTTCTTTTGAATTTTAGTATTGTAAGTCAGTTGTTTGAAACATACTGCTGTTTGTACACTAGGAAGTTATGTGATTTTGTCTATAATGATTTTGTGGAAACCTCTACTACAATAGATAGCTGAATAGGCATCAAACCTATGATTGCTTTTCTATACATAATGGAAGACATTCATTGATAAGTAGTTATTATCAAATGTTGACGGACTATTTATACACCAAAGTCTCTCAGTCACTCCAGAGGTTAGGGCTGCCTTTTCAGTTGCTATAAACACAGCTTCCTCCGAGGCTCTGTTTATATGTCTGCTTGTCATCCCAGCGCCAGTCACTGGCGCTCCCGTTTTTACTGCTGCTGCTCCCTCATCCTGTTTATAGGGCAGGGAGGATGACCACGGATGCAGAATTATTTTAACTCACCAAAGCCTTGGAGGAACTAGCTAGTTTTGCTTTGTTTTAAGACAATTCATTCCTCACTTATGCCTTTAAATTTAATACTCCTTTTCTAAGAGCCAGTCATAGAAATTTCATTGGCTTAAACAAATATGTTATCAATATTTTAAGGCAAACCATACCAAGCCTGTCTACTTATAGTCACAAATCTTCTTGGATATCTTCAAAGGATTCTTTTATTTTTAACTATGGGTTTTGTTAGAATCACCTTGAGAGTGTATGTGTTTTTTTGTTTGTATTTTAGATAGGTAGATGATAGATAGATAGATGATAGATGCTTGGGCTCCACACCAATCAATTAAACCAGGATCTCTTTTAAAAGCTCCATTCTGATTCTGCTGTATAGCCAGGATTATGAACCACTACTCAAAAGTTAGTCTCCGTTATAAACAAATATCAAATAGTTACGTGCTAATGTTTTACCCAAAACTTCCAAACAGTTTTAGGTAACATGAAATGGCCATATTGGTTAAATACAAAAAGCAGTCCTCAGACATGGAAGTCTGTATTGTGTAATAACTTTCATTTCCCTCTTCAGTAGACCCTCACTTTAACTCTGTCCCTTTAGAGAATGGGATAAGCTAAAGACTAGTTTCCAGAGCCTCTATAGCATAAAGAAAAAATTAGGTTTTGAGCCTTATCATGAGATTCCAATGAAAGGGAAGAATTAGGACATTCCATTGAAGTTCAGTGTGACCCTCTCCATACATCAAAAGGCAGCCTTATAAAGAAATTATATAAGGCCTTCAATGTAAGTATGAAAGGGGAGATCGGAGATTACTAAGGTTCAGAGGTCTTCTGTCTTGGAAAGTCTGCCACCCACCCAGGTATCAAATAGGAATCTTTGATAAAGATGGAATGCTACTGAAAATCAATTCACTTCAACACTGTGTAGAGCAGTCCCTCACAGCAGGAGCTGGCCTGGAGTTCTCAGTTATACCTGGTGTCCTCTTGTCAGATATAAATGATTTCACAGAATATCAATACAAGGCAAGGCCACTCTGTGCCCATGATGGATCAGGACAAAACAAGATCACTCCATAATAATGTCTAAATGCAAAAACATGAGCCTTATCCAAAACAATACAAATGACCCAAATCCCCCTATCCTGATTAACATGAGTTACTGCTGCTGCTTTCTCCTTAGGCTAGTCAAGATGATAAGATGTAGGAAGATACCCAATCATGGAATTGCTCCCACTTCTTGACAGTATCCAATGCAGAATAAACTCTGCCTTCCTTGAACCCTCCCCCAAATCACCTAACACAAGCCCAAATCCTACAATTAGTCATTCCAACACCCTCACAGTCCCCAAGGTGTGTGGTCTCTCTCACTGGCTGCAATGAGCCATAAACCGATCTTATTCACCCATAAGTGAATTATTGGTGGGCTCATCCAGGAAAGTATTGATAATGTTTTCTTTAAACACTTACTGTATGCCACTTCACAAAAAAAATATATACATATAAGATAAGCCCTAGTATTCCAAGGGTCAAAATGGATGGGGAAGCCTTGGCTGGCTTAGCTCAGTGGATAGAGTGTCAGCCTTCGAACTGAAGGGTCCCAGGTTCGATTCCAGCCCAGGGTACATGCCTGGGTTGTG